>NC_140987.1:193111516-193178877 GCF_052327205.1 Somniosus microcephalus | reverse complement strand
CGAAAAAGCCTCGGCACCGCCGGGCACTCCAGCTAGTTATTTATAAACGGTGTCTGAATGTGCTTCGATAGTGTGATGTCACATCCGCAGTAATTATATGCACATTTGTTTTGCATTTATAGCGTATATGTGCAAATGTTAAAATATAGGCTGCTAAAAATGTTTACCTTGCTATTCTGCGCAACCTACATTTTCCGTCCCGGGTACTTTGCTCTGCTCCCACCCTGTTTGTCCCTGGCTTCGGTTTAGAAAATAATTGTCACCCTATTTTAAGACTGAATTGAGGAGAAATTTCTTCACTCAGAGGTTTGTGAATCTTTGGAATTCTCTGCCTCAATGGGCTGTGGATACAGAGTCGTTGAGTATATTCAAGGTTGAGATAGATAGATTTTTGGACTCTAGGGGAATCAAGGGATATGGAGATTGGATGGGAAAGTGGAGTTGAGGTCGAAGATCAACCATGATCTTATTGAATGGTGGAGCAGGCTCGAAGGGCCTTATGGCCTATTCCTGCTCCTAATTCTTACATTTTTATGTTCTTATATCCCACCAACAGGATAGGCCCATCAAAGGTGGGGTCACTGTGATACTGGGTATGGGCTGGGTGCAGACTGAATTTTAATCAGGCATGATGGGGGTAATTTTAACCTAAGCTGCTGGGCTGACTGTTTTACACCCCACCTGATCTTACTCTCCATTGACTTCATTGACCACCCGTGGTCAAGTAGACTGTGCTTGCTAGCAGTCTCGAAAATTAAGGTTATGCAGATAGTGGCCTAGAAATTGGGTATAGCCCTGCTTGGGGGCGTTAGAATTGGCGCTGCGCAAATTTTATAGCCAGACGCAACTTATCGCCACCTCGAGCGATATTGGGTTGCAGTGCCCCTAAAGGTGATTGCGGCGCAGAATCAGGCATTACACGGGACTCCTAAGGCGCTAACCTGGCGGCGCTACTCAATATCGGGGCGGGCGGGCGCAGCGCAGGTGTTGTCAATAATCGATGACCACGAGACTTTCAGGCGCCGGCCAGCTCTTAAAGGAGTGGGTCAGTAAGGATCAGCAGCCACACTCTGCGCCTTGTAGGCCTCAAAATCAGCGCTGGGCATTCTGTGGCGTTACAAACTTTGAGAAGATGGAGAGGGTGAGGCAGAGAGCGGAGCGCTTTACCAATGGGGCATTGGATGCTTTGGTAGGCGCAGTGGCGTGCCAGCGAGCTGTGCTGTACCCCGACAATGGCAGGAGGCCTAATCAGAAGGAATACCGCAGAGCTTGGAGGGAAGTTTCTCAAAAGGTCAACTCCAACAGCATGGTGACCAGGAGCCCTGTGCAATGCAGAAAGAAATTCAACGACCTCACTCGGGTCGTTAGGGTGAGTGGTGTTTCAGCAATCTTCTTCATCCCTCCATCTGCACCTGACTTCATGGCCAGAGGGTGCGCGATGCCCCATTGGCCATCTGTCAGCAAGCACCCATGGCCCTTTATGGGATCACACATGCACATTAAACTCAGGGCATCATGTAAGGGCTATTCCACCATGGGGGGCATGAGATGACAACTCAGGGCATCATGTAAGGGCTATTCCACCATGGGGGGCATGAGATGACAGCTCAGGGCATCATGTAAGGGCTATTCCACCATGGGGAGCATGAGATGGCAGTTCAGGGTATCATGTTTCACCACTTCCCGTCCTTTCTCCTGCAGGACAAGCTGGCCAGGAACCGCAAAGAGCAGCTTCAGACCGGAGGAAGACGTCCTCACCTCCAGACCCTCACGGACCTCGAGGAGAGAGTTCACCAGATTGTTGGAGGCCGGATGACTGGACCTGTCACCACTGGAGCTGCCGACCCCATTGTGCACAGCGATGGTAAGGTCATCACCTTTTTGATCTGTCTCCTTCCACTTGTTCCCCCCACCAGCATGCTTTTCACTCTGGACCCATGTCATAGCATTGCAGCAATCTTGCATCCCTTGCTGCCACCCTGTCCTTTCGCTAAAGCCAATCTTCAACCTCCCTGCTTTCAGATGCTGCATCACCAGCTCGGGAGACGGGCCCTCAAGCTGCCAGTGCCACTGAAACTGGAGGCAACCAGCAGGAGGAAGCCAGAACATCCATGCCAGCCTCAGGCGAGCCAGCCCATCTGGAGACTGGGGATAGTACTTCCCTGGAGGGGAGCGGGGGGGGTGGCTCTGATGAGGAACCAGTTCCAGGAACCAGCGGGCTGCAGCAACACAAGGGGGGTAGGGAAGCTCGGGGGCCGTGCGCAGGACTTCGGGGCAGCACAGGCAAGGAGTGCGCAGGACTTTGGGGCAGCACTCGAAAGGACTGTCCAGGACTTCGGGGCATCACTGGAAAGGACTGTCCACGGCTTCGGGTCAGCCGTGGAAAGGACTGTCCAGGGCTTCACCGAAGCACTGGCACCTGCCATGCAAGTGCTGAGTGCTGCCACGCAGTCACTCGCTGGCCTCATGCAGATGCAGATTGAGGCCACGCGAGCACTGACTGCTGCCACGCTCGATGGATCAGGCAGGATTACCCAGGGCCCTTGCAGCACCACAGCAGGCCGTCAATCTGTGGACCAGCCGATTGGGGCGCATGCTGCGGTGCTGCCCCGTCAGAGTGCCAGTGTGTTGGCTGACCACGGAGCAGATGTCCGCTCTTAGGATGTCAGCATTCCTGATGCCACCGCTGGGACATCTCCACTGCAGCTGCCACCACCTGCAGGACAGACTGCTTCCACCCATGCACAGTTGGAGCAGTCAGCATCCGGGCCCTCCAAGCCCAGAGGTCGTCCATGCCATCCCTCAGGGGCTTCTGCACTTTCGGACACTCAGCAGGCGTCCCCCAGCCTTGATGCAGCCACTGGGGTCCAATTACGGAGGAGCTGCAGGGATGGAAGGGGCCGATCTCATAAGAGAAGTAGATCACCATCAAGGGGTCAAGAGTAGAGGGAGCTGGTGAGACGTCTTATTTGTAGAATTCAAGAGCGCCCCCCTAGCCCGAGAGTGCCTGGGGAACGTTCCAGTGAGCTGTCACTATTAGCGCCAGGTGGAACAGAGGCGGGCGCCACTCAATTTCCGGTCTGGGGTGCCAAAAAGGCGTTGCACACTGAAATTATGTCATGATCAGCCTGCACCTGCGAGCGGGCGCTAAATTTTTGCGCCGGCGCTAAGAGCCCACTCAATATGGGACAAGGCGCTCGCCTCGCGGCGCCCAGCCGCTAGCTGCTTAGCCCCCCGCTCCTCGGCCTCTTTAGGCGCTAAGCCCTGGCGCTACCAACCGAATTTCTCCCCCAGTGCCTTTTTAAGGGCTAAAGAAATTAAGAAATATAATTTAGAAATAGACAATCAAATCAAAAAAAATCAAATCAACTTTTATTGTCATTGTTAGTGCACAAGTGCAGTACAACGAAATGTAGGCTTGCAGCTCCCGAGAGTGTACATTTAGATTAAGACATTTAAACATTCAACAAACATTTGGCTTGTAATACATTAACATAAACATAACCATAATAAAGTGCATTGGCAGATGTGCAGGCTTTAGAGTTTATTTGTGGAGTTCAGTAGGATGACAGCCCTGGGAAAGAAGCTGTTCCTAAATCTGGTCGTACGGGTGCGAATGCATCTGTAGCGTCTCCCAGATGGCAGGAGGGCGAACAGACTGTGGCTGGGGTGGGTAGGGTCTTTGATGATGGACCGTGACCTCCGTAGACAGCGTTTCTGGTATATGTGCTCTATGGTCGATAGCCGGGTGCCGGTAATGCGTTGGGCAGTTTTGACTACCCGCTGCAGGGCTTTCCGGTCATAGTAGCTACAGCTGCCATACCATACTGTGATACAGTTTGTCAGGATGCTCTCTATAGTGCAGCGGTAAAAGTTAGAGAGGATCAGGGGTGACAGGTGAAATAATGAAAGAAAATCTAAAATAAATGTGCAGGGATAAATGGAACGAGAAAGCACGGTTGCATATTTTGCTGAGATACAATCAACATATGACTCTTGCCAAGGTGTCCTTGGTCCTGATGACTGATGTCTTTTTTATTCAGAAACTAAGGTGAAATGCCAAGGTGTATAGTATAGGCACCACCAAGGCTGAAGAGAGTCGAAGGAAATATGAGAGAAATCTGGAAGTCGTGATTCAGTGATAGTGAGCTGGTTTTTTTATAGCCTGAAGATTGTAAAAGGAGGAAAGGCTGAGGGATATAAGGCTTTTCACAGTTTCCAGGTCCTGGGGTCCTGATCTCTGTAACCTCCTCCAACCCTCCAACCCTCCAAGATATCTGCACTCCTCAAATTCTGGTCTCTTGCACATCCTCGATTTTAATCACTCCACCATTGGCAGTGTTGTCTTCAGGTGCCAAGGCCCTAAGCTCTGGAATTCCCTCCCTAAACCTCTCTACCTCTCTTTCCTCCTTTGAGACGCTCCTTAAAATCTACCTCTTCAATCAAACTTTTGGTCATCTGCCCTAATATCTCCTTATGTGGCTCGGTGTCAAATTTTGTTTGATAACGCGCCTGTGAAATGCTTTGGGATGTTTTACTATGTTAAAGGTGCTATATAAATGCAAGTTGTTGTTGTTGTTGGGAAAGAATGAAATAGGGTAGAAGAATATGATTAGTCTTGATTTCAATGCAGTGGAGAAGTAGGGAGGAAGAAGAGTGTAGAAAGGTACATTTATAGTTTAGAAGGAACATGAGGGGAAAGTTCAGAATGTTATAGAATCAATAAAATAATAAGAGAAAAGGATGCAAGGAAAGAGACGCTGGTGGCTGGAGGTGAAGAAGGCATTGACTTTGCAACAACAAACATTCTCTTGCATATGGCAGGTTGCTTTTTTAATTAATGGTCATGAAAAGTAACTAATTCCCACGACCATCCATGGCCAATAACTACTCCCTGAAAATATGGTTTAATCCTATAGCTTCTTTCCCACTGTGTCGACTTTACCATCCTGCTGACTGAGTTGATGGTTATACCAACTGGTGAGTGTCTCTGATCTATAAATCATGGACGTACCTGGGTGACTAGGTGTTGCTCTCACATTGTGCACAGGATTGGTAGTAGAGAACACAGGAGGCAGAGAGAGAGCAAGAGTGCCAAAGAGAGAACGTACTGTTAATCATCCAGTTTCAGTAAGGAAAAAAATAAAGTAGAAATAAGCTTTAGAGAATCAGATCAAACTACTGGAAAAAATAACTTGTGACTTTTTGGGTCCAAGTTTGTAAAATTAAGAAATGGCAAATGATACCAGAGCTGCTCACACCCTCTAACCCTCCCTGGTTTTCTGTGATTCACAGTTCAGTTTCAGTGCTTTTTAAATGGTAACAGCCCAGATTGATAGTTGCTTTTAGGAAGGATTAGAACAGCCAGTTAGATGGTGAGTGAGATCATGAAACATGAGAAGGAACATGAACTGTGGGTCAAGGAGACACAATGTGAGATAGGATTGGTGACAGTACTCAATTGGAGAATACAGGGATGCAGAGGAAGATCCTGCAGTTTGATGCTAATGGGGTGAAACTGGCAAAAGCGCAAAATGGTATGATAGCGAATTGGTAGTTCATTTTACACCCCATCATTGGAAATCAATAGAAAAGCAAAACGTACAGATTGTAAAATGGGCTGCCGAGCCATTATACTGGAGCATAATTAATACTGTGGTACTCACAGGGACTGAATTTAGGCACTACATCTACAGCCTTTCAGTCAAAAACAAAACCCATCTCTTGCGATGTGTGTGTGTGTGAGAGAGGGGGGAGGCAGGAAGGGGATGCATGTGTGAACTCCCTGGCATTACAGTTCATTTTTAAATGGTCAATCAAGGTTTGAGTCAACAGCATGTCAAACCATATTAACAAATCACGGTACAGGATCAACTTTCCATGGAGATGTTTGCATTTACTCTGAATGAATTATTCAACAAACATCCAGGATGTTAAACTATTTAGAACTGTACATTAAAAAGTTGTACTACATAAAATATTAACGAGTGATAAAGCTAGATTTCAGTGATACTACAATTTCAAACCCCACTCTGAAAGGGTCTATAATTCTGTTTGTGTTTTACTATTTAATGTCACATGTTAGAGAAGTATAGTACTAGCAGTATGGTGCTATAGTGCACTGATGCTCCCAAGTGCTGCATTGTGGAGCTATAAGAAACAAGCTTGCCCCTTTGATTCTTCATGTAGAAAGTTTGCAATCTGACCTGATACGCTGTAAGATTCGCAAAATTCCCACATTTCCCCCAAGGTTATTAATAATAAAAGGGACCCTGCATGGACATTTTAAAAAGGGTACCCAAAGACGGCATCCGCACCTCATGACCAAAAGCCTGCAAGATTTTAAAAGCTTGGACTCTGTGGCAGCACAAGCAGCTTTTGGGGAAATCGAAACCTAAAATGCAGTTTCTGTGAAGAAGGACTTTGTATTTTGGAAAACAGACACAGGACTTTGAATTATGCATTAAGCTAGATCGTAGACAGATCAAAGCCAGTTAGGCCGATACTCTAGGCCATCAAGCTGTCTGCATAAATAATTGGAAACAGCTTAAGGAAGCCATTGAGGCTGGACAGGCCGATTAAAATGCATTAATAATAATACAGCTCAGACATCAGGCCATTAGGTGCGATCAACGGCCATCTAAAAACAGTTAGTTTAGATTGCTACAATCATTCAAACTAGCCCGCCAAAATTGGAACAGTGAACTAACCTGATTTGGCACGCAGATAAGGGGCTATCGTAAGGAGTATAAATGCAGGCCCCGGGTAGCGATCGCTCTCTGCTCTCTTTTGCGCTTGGCCCTCGCTCTTGGTTCCTGGCTCACTCGTGCCCTGGCCTCGTGGCGGGTCTCTCCTCGCTCCCCGCGGTGAGTTTTCAGCAGTAAAAGACACCATACCAACAGCCGGGGAGGGGAACGAGACCCAAGTCCATAGCCATCCAGGACGCCCAGGCCGCAGAAAGGGGCGAGACGAAATTGAGCAGGTAGCCCAGGACTTGTATGGTAGTCCGGCGAGACGAGACGAGTAGAGATGAAGAAGACGATAACAACTCGATAAGGGCAGAGCAGGGCAGCTAAAAACGTATCGCTAAAGACCAAGCGCCTAGTTATAAGCTGGCGCTTGGGAAGACGAACATCTTGTCAAACACTGCGATAGCGCAGGTGTCTACGCCACAACAAATATACTGGCGTTTGACGCATGGGTAGCAAAATCTAAACGACAAAGACTGTTAACTGTCCGATAAACATAACGTTACCGCCGACGACCGCCCAAGGGAGGAGAAGAGGAGAACCCATCGAGACGACGACGGTAGCGGAGGAGAAGAAGGTGTGTCGCAGTGGCAGCTGCAGCACAGTGCCCCTGAAGACCACATGGCGACGGGGGTACCTAGAAGGACCAAAGACCAGACCTCAAAACCTGCATTCGTCAAACAGTTGGCTTTATTTTGGATTGGTGAGCATGAATTCTGGCCCTTCGTAGCTTAATCTAGTTAGGTATAGGAGGTAGGATAAGGGGATTGTTAAGATAGTTTGTTTTCCCTCGATGTGCCGTGTGTTCCCCATTCCCTGTATAAGTATAGTTATTTTGTATTTGCCTGTAATTTTATACTAGTAACTTCTCGTAAGACTGTGTTAATTTCTATTTTAATAAAATCTTGGTTTTCTTACATCCAAACCACTTGTCTACTCGAGTCTTTCTGTATCGCCGCCTGTACCTAAGTCCGGTGTCTAGAACCCAAGGGCGTGGGAGCGATTCGAACCGCTCACAAACAGTCAGGAGCATAACTGACTGGGCGCACGCGCCACACCCGCCACCCCCTACAATGCTGATGGAGATCCTAAACAGAGGGCAGGTACTTTCCCCCAATCCATCTTTCCTGGCCCCACCCCGCCCCCCCACCTCCCCCCATTCAGGACAGCAGGGTAGAACCAGTGAATGATTTAACTTGGGCTGCTCCTCAGGTTGGCTCACGATTGGCCATACAAGATTTAGAGCTAGCTGCCTGGCAGTCCCCTCATCCTCGGTAATGAAAAATTAAAACAAACAAATGAATAAAAAAAGAAGCATACTGACAATGTGGCATTCTAGCCCAATTAATTGCCAGTTTCATTTTGCAGCCAGCTAATGTAGGAATGAGAAAAGGCCATTGAACCATCTAATGTAGTACAGCCCAACAATAACCAGAAAGTGACAACAGAGTTTCACCCCAATATAGTACCTCAGGCAAATACCCAAGATAAACAACTTTAAAATAAAAGTAATATAAAGTTTGTACAGATCTGATTCCACTGTCTGCTTAACAGAGCTTTGAACACTTTTACCAGTTTGCAAGAACAACACTATGAAGTTATATTATACAATTACTGGGGGAAGATTTCCTGTGTGCTATGTGTAACAAAATCATAAAGCTGCTCTTTATAAATGGGCTTACAATTTTGTGAGCAATAGCACACAAAGGAAATTCCCCATAGAGAACTGAGAAAATGCAAAACATGACCGTCTAAGCACAGCAGTGATATTTTTGTTCAGTTTTATAATTTACTAGCTGGAGTGCCCGGCGGTGCCGAGGCTTTTTCGAGGGCATGTTGTTGTTGGAAGAGCGAGAGAGAGAGCGACTGGGGGGGGGGAGAGAGAGAGAGCGACTGGGGGGAAGAGAGAGAGCGACTGGGGGGAAGGGGGGGAGGGAGGGGGGAAGAGGGGGGAAGAGGGGGGAGGGAGGGGGGAAGAGGGGGAGGGAGGGGGGAAGAGGGGGGGAGGGAGGGGGGAAGAGGGGGGGAGGAAGTGGGGAAGGAGGGAGGGGGGAAGATGGGGGGAGGGAGGGGGAAGATGGGGGGAGGGAGGGGGGAGGGGGTGGGAAGGGTGGGAAGGGGGGAGGGGGAAGAGGGGGGAGGGGGGTGGAGGGGGGAGGGGGGTGAAGGGGGGAGGAGGAGGGGGAGGAGGAGGGGGGAGAGGGGGGAGGGAGGGGGGAGAGGGGGGTGGGAGGGGGGAGAGGGGGGAGGGAGAGGGGGAGGGAGGGGAGGGAGGGAGAGGGGGAGGGAGGGAGGGGGGAGAAGGGAGAGGGGAGGGGGGAGGGGGGAGGGAGAGGGGAGGGGGGGCGAGGGGAGGGGGGGAGGGGAGGGGAGGGGGCGGGGGGAGGGGGGGGAGGGGAGGGGAGGGGAGGGGAGGGAGTGGGGGAGGGAGGGGGGAGGGAGGGGAGGGAGGGAGAGAGGGGGGAGGGAGGGAGAGAGGGGGAGGGAGGGGAGGGAGGGAGAGAGGGGGGAGGGAGGGAGAGGGGGGAGGGAGGGAGAGAGGGGGGGAGGGAGCGAGGGGGGAGGGAGAGAGAGGGGGGCAGGGAAGAGGGGGGGCAGGGAGAGAGGGGGGGAGGGAGAGGGAGGGGAGAGAGAGGGAGGTGGGGAGAGAGAGGGAGGGGGAGAGAGAGGGAGGGAGGGGGAAGGAGAGAGGGAAGGAGGAAGAAACCGGGCAGCCCAGACTAAAGATGGCGCTGTTCGGGCCTACATTGAAGTTCCGCCATGATCAAAGATGGCGTCACGAGGAAATTGCAGTGCCGCCAGGATCAAATATGGCGCTGTGGTGTCGCTGCATTGAACTGCTGCCGGGATGAAAGATGGCCGGGCCCAGTTGCCGGTGTAACCCTCCTCCCCTCCCGATCTCCAGAGCCAGTTGCAGGGTTAACCCTTGAGAGGGGGGGGGGAGAGGGGATGGGGGGCGGGGGCAGAAAGAAAAAAAAGTTGTCTGCCAGCCTTCAGGGCGGGTGCGGCCAGCCTTGAAGGTGCGTGAAGAAGCCGGCGGCCATTTTCTCATGTCGGTTGGAAGCACGGAAATTTTTTTTTTCAATTAAATACTGCAAAATTTCTTTACTTTAAAAAAAAGTAGCTGCAAGGTACAAAATCGGAAATCTTCTAACTTTATATGTTCTTTCCTTAAAAACTTTCGGCTTTTGTATATCTTCTAACTTTATATCTTCTTTCGTGAAAAACTTTCGGTTTTTGTATATCTTCTAACTTTATATCTTCTTTCCTTAAAAAACTTTCGCCTTTTGAAAACCGAAAGTTTTTTAAGGAAAGAAGATATAAAGTTAGAAGATATAAAAACTGAATTATTTATTCTCTAGCTCTTCACTTACGTTGCAATAGTTGCTGCAGTCACTCCAGTGCTCACGAAGACTAAAGTAACTTTTATTATTCTGTCTTATTAAGCATCAGGCCCCGCCCACACACGCCATAGGATTGGTCAACCATCACATGATGGGGGAGACCGAAGAGGGGGGGTGAGGGGTGGGAGGAGCTTGCCACAAAACAATTGCCTAGGGTCCAGCATGGCTGGCAACAGACGCCCAGGCTTAGAGGCCTACCTGCTAAAACGGGGAAAGGTAGGAAAATTAATGAGATTAGATAAAAGATTTAGAAAGTAATTAACTTTTTTTAAAAACAATTTCTGAAAGTAATTAACTTTTTTTAAAAAGAATTTCTGTTTTAAAAGGAACTTTTTTTTTAAAGACGCAGAAAGCGGGAAAAAGAAATGAAAAGTTTGGAATCAAGATGGCGGCGACTCACCTCGGTTCAGAACGATAAGGCCCGCCCACACAGGCACCGATTGGTGGACCGTCAGGTCACCGAAGCGTAGGATTGGTCAATCGTCCCGTCACTCAACCGTAGGAGGGCCCGGCCGCACGCGCCAGGAACCCGCCGTACGATTGGTCGACCTCGACGTCACTCGATGCTAATGAGCGGATAATGAGCGGAATGTTGAACGTTTTTTGGATACCGCGGGCGCAACTTTTGTCCGGCCGAAATGTAAATATGCTTAGGACGGTTCTGGAATCGTCAGCTTTCTTTCGACGTAACACACGTGTAGGTACGCTCTATAACTTTCGAGTTAATTCAAGACAGACAGACAGAAAGACAGACAGACAGACGGAATGACAGACAGAAGTATCCTTTTATATATATAGATGTACCAACTTTTCTTTGCTATATTTTGTTCCTCACAAGTTAGAAAATTGTTTTAAAAAAATCAATTTCAGATATCTTTTCACAATTTCTTGAATTAGCTTAAAAATGGAAAGAAAAATGTCAATGCACATGAAAACTGTGACAAAATATGGGGTTGATCAGATTGGATATGGGCTCCAATATTAGGCCATGTTACACTCTATAAACTGGCACAAATGGGCATTAAGATTATCAGAAAGTGGGCGGAGACTTGTCGTGCCAGATCTCCGTTCCATTAATGCATCACTCAGACGTATGCTGATGTTGGAAGCAAGAATAGGAAACTCCCACTGGAAAGGGACAGGATTTTATTAAAATATTAAAATGAGGGCTGGAGGATGTAATTTTGTCCTGTGTACTATTTTCCAACATTCAAACGGCACAATTACATATTACATATGCAATAGACAGCCATGCTTGTTAGTGAGTTGGCTTAAATTGGAAGTTTATTCAAAGGACACAGCAAAAAGATTCAGTTAGTAATTTTAGAGCCATTTCTTTTCTCTGTTGGGACTTAAGTTTTCAGGAACCTTTGTAATAATTGTTCTGCTGCTTTATGTCCCCTACAGCTCCATTAGTGCTACCAGTGAGTTTCCCAATGGGAAAGTAGATGTATTGAGGAGGAAGAGGAAGACAGCGGGGGGATATCAGGCAGGTTAGACTTCATCAGAAGTGTTCTGTACCCACCTACCAGTACCTTCACATTCACATCTATAGACAGAGATGTACAAAGTTTACATTGGTAGAACATTAGTGCATCTGGAGACTCTAACTCTCACAGTTAGTTGGTTTGTGATTGGCATTGCTAAGGGTTCCGAACTGACTGTGTGGCAGCACCCTCAATAAGGGTAATGTAAAATAAAATGCCAAAGATTTGATGGCCGCGATTTTCTCAGCGGTGTCCTGATGGTGGCGGGAGAGCTGGTTTCCGGGTTCCAGTCCCGCTCCCAACTGCAGCCTCTCTATCAAAGGGATTTTCCCTTGACTGGCCTTGTTAAGCCCGCCCTGCGGGCTTCCCGGCCAATTAACAGGAAGCATCATCAGCCGGGACCACTGCCACATTGAATTTGACTGTTGTTCTGTCAGTATTTGACAGCATTGAGATGCTGCAAACACTGACAAGCACTGCACAAAGATGGATGCTTGCACCCAGGCTCTCCAATGACTCCCTCCATATGCTTATGGAGGGAGTCACAGCAGCAGGGAGGTTTTCTTCCCTTCCAAGGGTGGAAGAGACCTCCCCAGGACACCAACGCAGCCTGGTTGCACATTGCACAGGAGGGCAAAAGCAGGGATGTTGTCAGGGGTTCCTGGCTGCAGTGGGACCAGCCTTTCAATGATCTCAGTGGATCACAAAACATTACTGCAAAAGCACACTCAAACTGACCCTGCTGTGCCACTCATCATATCACCATCACTCTGCCTTCTATACCTTTCTCCTGCACATCCTTACTCACACCAACTTACCTTGCACCTCCACCCAACCCTCTCTATCTACATTATCACTTCCCCATCTCACTAGCCACCCCTCACACTCACCCTCATCCTATTGCAAGTATACCAATTAACAACACACAAGGGTAGGCACTTAAGAGGTTTAGCCAATGCCCATGTGAAGTTTCTGGTAATGTGTTGTCATACAGTGAAGTCTATATTTTCAACACTGACCCTTATTGGACAGATCTGTGTGCACCTTGAGAAGTGTCTCACTGAATTCCAATGAATGTTGAGACATAACATCACCCCCCACCCCCCACCCCCCGCTATAGTGATGAGTGTGCATGGAATGGCTTGGAAATTAAAGGGATGCTTTACAGTGCTGGTGTGGGATGGTGTCAACCTGGCGCATCATGTGGCAGCCAGGGTTTACAGCGCCAAGTGCAGTAAATCTGTCCATGGTGATGCCATCGCTGGCCTCCCGGGCAGCAATGTTGTCAGGGGCTGATGCCCTGTGTCCTGTGCAGCATCAGGTAATGGTGGAGAAGGTTGGTGATGTTGTTGGTTATGTTGGTGTGCCTGGTGATGTTGGTGTTGGGGCTGATCGTGGAAGGATTCAGAGGACCAAGGTCTGATTTTTTCAAGGGCACCGATGTTGCTGCAATAGATGGCAGCTGCAGGTGAGATGACAGAAGCGATCTGTCAATGGTGAGAGAGGTTCTCCCAATGAGGTGGCACTGGACATACAGTTGCCTCTGAACACTTGCAAGCTAAAGAAATCTCTATATGTATTACAAATGGAGTAATCAACAGTTTCTGCGTTCTGAAACTGACCATCTGAACATGGCATCCTTTACACCACTTCTGCAGCTGTCAGCTTAAAAAATACATCAGAGCAGACTCAACTCACGCCAGGGTGAGCTGGTGTGTTCCCCAAGCAGCGGGCAACCAGTGGGGGAGCACGTAAAATTGGAAGGAAGCCTCAGAAAAACATTAAATTGGCTCTTAACAAGCCATTTAATGAACTCAATTGTCTCCCCCGCCGCTTGGTGTCGGGTCAGTTCTCCGCTGACAGACCCGACACCTGGGAGACTCATGTGGAGATGGGGTGATGGCGGGTTTAATACCCCCTGTCAATCTTTGCTATTTTGACAGTGGGCCCGCCTCCAAAGCCACCCTCTGAGCGCCGGCAAAATTCCGGCCGATAAGTTAATGCCTGACTAACTGTAATGCTCTTCAAAAGCACCTTAACCTTAGAATGTCATGTTTTGTGTTTTACTCCATGGAATATGCCATTCCATGGTGATCAACAACCAGCAGAGCCTGATTGTATATCTGGTTCAAGGGCACCTGCAGCTATCAAACAATAAAGGGCTGGCTCAGATAGTGTGCAATGATCAGCTGTAGTCTCTGAACTGCCTCTGCCTCCTTCCAGGAATACTGCAATGTTGATCAATGAGGATGGTTCATAGAGTGGCAAAAAGGACAACCCTCCTAGCAACCTCCTTGTACAATACCATCTCCAAATTCAGAAGCCATCAAACAGGGGGTTGCATGCCAGACTGCACCATTACTTCTCTATCTGATGACTCATGCCTGTAATGTTCACTTTTCTTTCCCCTCAGTTCTGCCCATCATTTTTTTTTAGCTCTCTGCACCTTCAGCCTTGGCAAAGGTTGTCAACAGGTTGACATTTATTCTGAACCCTTCTAACAGCTTGTAAAAGGTTTCACATAAGAACATAAGAAATAGGAGCAGGAGTAGGCCATTCGGCTCTTCGAGCCTGCTTCACCATTCAATGAGATCATAGCTGATCTTCTGCCTCAATTCCATTCACCAACCCTATCACCATATCCCTTGATGCCCTTACCAGTCAGAAATCTATCGACTTCTGTTTTGAATATACCCAATGACTAAGCCTCCACAGCCCTCTGGGGTAGAGAATTCCAAAGATTCACCACCCTCTGTGTGAAGAAATTTCTTCTCATCTCAGTCCTGAATGGCCTACCCTTTATCCTGAGGCTGTGGCCCCTGGTTCTAGACTCCCCAGCCAAGGGAAACATTCTCCCAGCATCCACCCTATCAAACCCTGTAATAATTTTGTATGCTTCAATGAGATCGCCTCTCATTCTTCTGAATTCAAGAGAATACAGGCCTAGTTTACTCAATCTCTTCGAATACGACAGTCCCTCCATCCGAGGAATCAATCTCGTGATCCTTCGTTGCACTCCCTCTATGGCAAGTATATGGCAAGTATGTCCTCCAATTCTGGCATTTCCCTTTAATTGTCCACTTTTTAAATGTCACTGTCACTCAATTTTCTGCTCCCAAGACGAGTGTACTCCTTGTATAATGTCAAATTCGAGTCCCGGAGCTGTGAATAATTATGAAAATAGACTGACCCATGAAAATTGAGTGCTATTAGCATATTACTATTCTGCCTGTCATTTTCCACTGCAATTAAGATTACTTCCTTGTTTGGTCAAGGTTCTCTCTGGCTGCGTTCTTCCACTTATCATCAGTGTTTGACTAAAACTTAATACTGGTTGTGAAGCTTGATTAAGTAGTAGTACAAAAATTAACTTTTCAGTTAATGAAAAATTACTAACAAAAGCAATTATTTTTCTCTGAATATAGAGAGATGTTCTCTGCTTTACACTTGCATTTGCGTTTTCATTAAAAATAGCAAGCAGAGAAACATGGGGGAGAAATTCAGTTGGTAGTGCCAGCCGCTAGCGCCTTAAGAGAGCGATAAGTGGGGCGCGAAGCGGCTAGCGCCCGGGCGCGGCATGACCTGCGTCTCTCGCGAAATTGAGCGGACATTTAGCAGCGGCGCAAAACGGCAATGCCCGCTCAGCTGCGCGCACAGATCCTGACGTCATTTCATGGTGCAACGCCCTTGGGGCGCCCCGAACCGGAAATTCAGTGGCGCCCCCCTTCTTTCCGCCTGGCGCTCCCAGCGACTGGTTGAGTGGAACGGTTCCCTGTGGGGCTGGGGGGGCGCTATTTAATGGGGGCTCTTCCTGGCTTCTTAGTGGTAGCCATTTTTGGACCACTCCTTCTGTGAGAGAGAGAGAGAGATTTGCAGAGAGACAAAGGGAGAGAGCTTTCTGCATTGAGTCAGCGCTCGCACAGGTACTTCTGGCTTCAGCCCAGAACTTTGCAGGTGAATTGATTTTTCAGTGCCATAGCCTTGAGCGGCCACATATAATGGGGCCTGCAATGGGTGGAAACGTTGGGTTTCTCCATTGCATTGAGAGAGCTCAGAGACGCCGAGAGAGAGTGCCAATCATGGCCAGATGGAGGAGGGCCAACAGGCATCGGCACAGGAGGCCTTACCCTCCCAGGGTATTCCGCCAACAGTTCTCATACCTCAACATGTCTGAGGAGCAGTGTTTTCGGAGGCTTCGATTCAGAAGGGAGGTGGTAACTGAGCTCTGCCACCTGCTTCAGACAGATCTGCAGCCTCAGCTGAGGAGCAGGACGTCTCTGTCGGTGGCAGTGAAGGTGACAGTGGCTCTCAACTTCTATGCCACCGGCACCTTCCAAGCCGCTACTGGGGACATTGCCAATGTCTCCCAGTTTGCGGTGCATTGCTGCATCCGCCAAGTCACGAATGCCCTCTTCAAAAGGAGACGTCAGTACATTTCCTTCCCCATGACCCTGGACAAGCAGCAAGAGCGCGCAATGGGATTTGCAAGAATAGCGGGCTTCCCCATGGTCCAGGGTGCCATTGACTGCACGCATGTGGCTTTGCGGGTGCCTCTAGAGAATGCCGAGGATTACCGCAACTGGAAGGGGTTCCATTCGTTGAACGTGCAGTTGGTGTGTGACCACAGACAGCTGATACTAGCTGTCAATGCCCGCTTTCCAGGCAGCAGCCACGACACCTTCATCCTGCGCCAGACTTCGGTGGCAGACCTTTTCAAAGCCCCGGCTCACCCAGGAGGTTGGCTTCTCGGGGACAAGGGCTATCCTTTGTGCACCTGGCTGATGACCCCGCTCCGTGCGCCCAGCACCCCTGCTGAAGAACGATACAATGACAGCCATCAAGTGACCAGGAACATCATTGAGCACACAAGCGGCATGCTAAAGCAATGGTTCCGCTGTCTGGACCATTCTGGGGGAGCCCTTCAGTACTCGCCTGAGCGAACCTCCCATTTCGTTGTAGTGTGCTGCATGCTGCACAACCTGGCTATCCTCAGGACTCAGCCACTGCCAGCAGACATTGGAGGACGACCAGAGGAGGAGGAGGAGGAGGAGCACCAAGATGGGAGGGAGGCACAAAGTGCGAGGGCCGTCCATCAGCGGCTTATTGCAAGTCGGTTCTAGGCCCCCTTTGAGTGAATGGCTTGTGCCATTGAAAGAACAAGAATGGAACCGGGCAGCAAACCCTGAGCCGGTCAAGGCAACAAATAGTTCAAAGAGCAAACATGCACAATCTCAATAAAGACAATTATTTATTTAACAAGCTCTGTGCCCTTCCCGCATGACGAACAAATACAGAGAAACCCCCCAAAAAACAGTCAGACACATAACTGGCTCTCATAACCTGGAGACAATTAACAAAAGACATAACCAAAAATGACCATGATCCTCGGCCTTCACTAAAAAAAAATCACAGCATTTTGCCACACCTCCTACTTTTTGCCCTCCGAGGGTGATCTGCCTCGCTTGCGAGATTGGCCCCTTCCCACCCTGCAGCTCCTCTGCAATGGGATCCCAGTGGCTGCTGCAAGGCTGGGGGAAGGCTGCTGAGTGTCAGATAGTGAGTCGGCAGATGCCCTTGGGGGACGGCCTGGACCAGCTCTGGGCCTGGAGGGCCCGGCTGCTGACTGCTCCAACTCTGCATGGGCGGCAGTAGTCTGTCCTACGGGTGGTGGCAGCTGCAGTGGCGGAGTGACGGTGTTGGCAGCAGGAATGCTGCCAACCTGACAGAGCACAGGAACTCCCTGGTCGGACGAGACACTGGCACTCGCACGGGGCAGCACTGAAGCATACACAGCAATCTGCTGAAGCACAGACTGCTGGCCTGCTGTGGCGCGGTGAGGGCCCCGGTGAATCCTGCCCGATCCAGCGAGGGTGGCAGCATTTAGTGCTCGTGTGGCCCTGATCTGTGTCTGCATCAGACCAGCCAGTGACTGCATGGCACGACTAAGCACTTGTGTGGAAGCAGCCTGTGCTGCACCGAAGTCCTGCAGACTCCTTGCCTGTACTGCCCCGAATTCCTGTAAACTCCTTGCCAGTGACTCTATGGAGTCAGGCATCCTTGCCACTGCAGCCATGAGCTCAGTGTGCCTGTGCTCCGCCTGGGCGCCCATTTCAGTGAGGAGCCGCATGTCCTCTGCGCTCACTGTAGCAGGACTGGAGGCCACACTCTCCCTCCGGGGAGAAGGCCGCCACGCTTCCCGACTGCCCCCGTGTTGCTGCAGCCCGCTGGGCCCCAGAGCTTCACCCTCCTAAGACCCTTCCCCCCTGCTCCCCTCCAGGGAAGACATGTCCCCATTATGGCCATGGGCTGCCTCGGCTGAGGGTGGCACTGATGGTCTGGCTTCCACTTCCTCCTCCTCGCCTTCCGAATCACTCACAGTGGCAGCTTGAGGGCCCGCCTCCTCAGCTGGCGAATCAGCATCTGAAAGCAGGGAGGTACAAGAGTTGCTTTAGCGTAAGGACAGGGCGGCAGCGAGGGAGGCATGAGTGCTGCAATGCACTGCATTGGTTCGATAGTGGCAAAGGATGCTGGTGTGAGACACAAGTGGAAGGAGAGAGGTCAAAAAGGTGATGACCTTACCATTGCTGTCCAGAACGGGGTCGGCATCTCCAGTGGCAACGGGGCCAATCATCCGGTCTGCCATAATCCGTTCCACTCACTGCTCCAGATCGCTGAGGTCTTTAAGTTCAGGACAGCCACCTCCGGTCCGTTGTTGCTGCCTCCTATTGTGGGCCAGCTTGCCCTGCAAGAGAAACGACGGGCTCTCAGTACAGTGTGAAGCCCTGATCTTGGCTGCACTGCCTCCCATGGTGGAATAGCCCTTACAGGGTGAAGCCCTGATCTTGGCTGCACTGCCTCCCATGGTCGAATAGACCTTACAGTGTGAAGCCCTGATCTTGGCTGCACTGCCCCCCATGGTGGAATAGCCCTTACAGTGTGAATCCCTGATCTTGGCTGCACTGCCTCCCATGGTCGAACAGCCCTTACAGTGTGTAAAGTGCTGAATGTGCATGTGAGTTTCATGAGAGGCCCATAGGTGTTGGATGAGGGCTGGGCATTGGGGCTTTCAGGACCCTTTGGCCATAAAGTGAGGTGCACATGCAGGGATGAAGAGGATACTGGAAAGGATACTCACCCTGACAACCCGAGTGAGGTCGTTGAACTTCTTCCTGCATTGCGTCGGGGTCCTAGGTACCATGCTGCTGGAGGTCACTCTGTGTGCCACCTCCCTCCCAGCTTTTCGATATTCGTTGGGCAGCGGCCTCCTGCCACTGTCCAGAAAGAGGATAGGTCACCTGCGCTCCACTGCGCCAACCAGAACCTTCAGGGCCCCCTCACTGAACCGCTGCGCTCGCTCCCTGGCCCTTTCCATGGTCCTAGGCGTTACAATGTCGCAGCAGGCCTGCCCAGGCCGAGAATCAGGGCTCCAATGTGCAGGGCATGGCTGCAAGCCAATTCTACACTCCCCCTTTAAGAGATGGCCGGCGCCAGCGTGTCTGCCTGCAACCGCTAACTGGCCGCACCTGCGCTGCGCCCGCCCTCGGTGGTAGCGCCTCGCCTCTCCGGCTTAGTGCCTTAGGATAGTCGTGCAGCGCCTGATTTAGCGCACCAACAACCTCTTGGGGCGAAGCAACTCAATTTCGCTGAAGGTGGCGATAATTTGCGCCGGGCGCTAAATTTAGCGCACGCTCAACTATAGCGCCCCAAACGTGACGATACTGAATTTCTAGGCCATATAGTCTAAAGTGAAAAGGCAGAGGTAGAAAAAGACAACATTACATAACTTTCAAACCTGTGTGAGATAGGTGAGTCAGTGCTCTAATATTTTGTGTTATGAATTATTATGACACGGGTTGACCATCTCAAATCCTTACATGTTTACTATGTTGGGCTGGGTGTAGATTGGAGACAGCACTTCTCCATGTGGCCTAGAATGTCCTCACAGTGAGTTATGCTGCTGTCATTCCATTGAGAAAAGATTTGCACCCAATGGTGGCCTGGGGAGGTATTTACATGATGGTTTCCTAGATCAGCTCATTCACATAACTCCTGTGTAAAACAGGTGTAAGCTGCTGGAGTTTATGGAAATTGCAGTGCAGCCTGACAACTTCAGCAGCATACTGGGAGGCAATCAGGTAAGAAAGGAACAGTACTTGGCTCTCTCACTTCATTTCCAGATAACTTCACTGCATGTCTCATCAATCTTTTTACCATACTTTTCAAGAATTATGTCAAGAGCATCAATATTTGGACCAAGAAGACAACAGGACAAGGTCCCAAGCAGGAGAAAAACCCAGAACACCTCTTGGCTTCAGATCTCCAAGCCATCCTCAAGGAAATTAAAGTAAGGAGCAACAGACTCCTGGGTGTGGGTGCCACCAAGCCACCCAGAAACATCATACATGCCACCTGGATGGAAATTGCACAGGAACTGACTGCCAACTCCCTCACTCCCAAGACTGCAGAGCAGTGCTCAAAAAAATTTAATGACCTCACCAGGGGAAGCAAGGTAACACACTTCTTCCTTGCCCACCTTGGGCACCAGCATATGTTTCACCCTCTTAAAGCTTGCACAACTAATCCTTTACAATATAACAACAGAAAATGCTGGAAAAACTCAGCAGGCCAGGCAACATTTGTGGAGATAGAAATAGAGTCAACATTTCGGGTCGAAACCCTTTGTCCTTTACAATGCTCTCTTGCTAAGGTCGGGGGTGGGGCTTGAACTCAGCCTCTTGTATGATGGTTACTCAGTTCCCCTAACAGAAATTACTAAGTGCACAACACTAAATCTCCTCCTTCACTTTAGCAGTCTGATACCCCACATCTCATACTTCAGCTGTCCGATGCCTCTTAACAGGAGAGGCTGAGGAGAATGCTGCCGATGGCTTTGGAGTCATAGGCCGCAATTTTCTCATCGGGGTCGGGATGGGTGCGGGTCAGCTGGTTTCCGGGTTCTGGTCCCACCCCCAGCAGCCTCCGCTCTACAGACGTGATTTTCCCTTGATTGGGCTTGTTAAACCCACCCTGCAGACTTACCAGCCAATTAACAGGAAGTGAGTCTGATGATGTCATTTGATGATGAGTCATCTGCCAGTTTCCTTAAAGGGACCATGCACAATTTTATTTTGACAGTTGATTTTTCAGTGTTTGACAGCATTGAGGTGCGGAAAACTCTGACAATCTCTGCACAAAGGTGAACTCTTGCACCCAGGCTCTCCAATGACTCCCTCCATATGCTTATGGAGGGAGTCACAGTATGCAGGGAGGTTCTCTTCCCTTCCAAGGACGGAAGAGACCTCCCCAGGACACCAACATACCTTGCACCTCCACCCAACCCTCTCTATCTACTTTATCACTTCCCTATCTCACTAGCCACCCCTCACACTCACCCTCATTCTACTGCAAGCATACCAACTAACAACACACAAGGGTTGGCACTTGAGAGGTTCAGCCAATATCCATGTGAGGTCTCTGGTAATGTGTTGTCATACAGTGAAATCTCTTTTTCAAAAAGTGCCCCTTATTGGACAGATCTGAGCGCACCTTGAGAAGTGTCTTACTGAGTTCCAGTGATTGTTCAGTCATAACTCCGCCCCCCCCCCCCACCGCTATAGTGATGTGTGTGCATGGAATGGCTTGGACATTAAAGGGATGCTTCACGGTGCTGGTGTGGCAGCCAGTGTTTGCAGCGTCAAGTGAAGAAAATCTGGCATGGTGATGCCATCACTGGCCTCCCAGCCAGCAATTTTGTCAGGGACTGATGCCCTGTATCCAATGCAGCATTAGATGATTGCAGAGAAGGTTGGTGATGAGGTTGGTGATGTTGGTGTTGGGGATGATTGTGGAAGGATTCAGAGGACCAAAGTCTGATTGCTTCATTGGCTCCGATGTTGCTGGAATAGATGGCAGCTGCAGGTGAGATGACAGAAGCGACCTGTCAATGGTGAGAGAGGTCCTCCCAATGAGGTAGCACTGGACATACAGTTGGATTTAAAAACTTGTAAGCTAAATAAATCTGCATATTTATTAAAAATACAATAACCAACATTTTCTTTGCTCGGAAACTCACCATGCGCAACATGGCATCCTTGACACCAAGTCTGCAGCTGTCATCTTTTCACAAACATCAGATCAGACTCACAACACGCCGCACTTACCTGGCATGTTGTCCGGATGTCGTAAAACCCGACCCAGAAACTGGAAAACTGAAAAATACCCTGAAAACTGCTCACAAGTACCTGTTGATGGGCAGTTAATTGCCTTTAATCCATTTCCCGCTGCTAGGTGTTGGGTCCATTCACAAATCGGGGACCTGACACTTGGGAAGGTTGTGTGGAGGCAGGTTGATGGCGGGTGCGGAACCCGCCATCAATCAAAACAACTTTAGCCTCTGACCCACCTCCAAACCCGCCCTCTGAGTGCCAGCAAAATCGCGGCCATAGGATCCAAAAACTATGGTTACTTACCTGACAAAGAAGACATTCAAAGAACATCATAACTATGTTAAAACTGTAAGATCAATGGAGCCAGTGGCAGCCTGAATGAAATCTGCAGCAGTTACACAACTAAGAAGTGGGCAGCGACTATTCCGTGCCTTCACCACCACAGAAGCACAGATTGCAGCTCTGGAGGCAATAGGACAAAGAATAGAGCGCATCAAGCAGAGCAGCTTCCAGAACATGGTGACTGCAGTGTCTCAGGGTTTTGAGAATCCAATAGCTGCCATTAGTCCAGCCGTCCTGCTGATCAGTGGGACACAGATCTCGGGCCCATTAGAATGGTGATGGCTGGAGTCAATCTGCGTGATACATGTCTCTCAGGACAGCAGTACATGCCTGGCCTTCTATCTTCACCCTCAGGGCACCACACCAGTTGGATAATTGGATATAAGGAATTTTTAAGAAAAGAAAACTGGGTAGAAATTCATTTTGGGCGGCAGTGCAAAATAAGTGATTACACATTGGCCGCCTGTTTTACACTTCGCCCCATTTTGTTTTCCATTGAAGTTAATTGAAAAGATTGTCAGGCGGAATATAAAATGGGCTGCCGATGCACTATCGCCTGTTTGTGCTACTGTCCAAGATGACTTTTACCCCCAATAAGTCAACATCCAGGGCAGTAATAATACACAGATAACTGACTGCAACTCCCTGCACAGTGAGTTCCCAGTCCCAATAGGACTGCCAAGAGAGACAAAGCATATCTTGGAGGGTAAACACAGCAGCTAAGTTCACTCTTCAATATCTTTTAGTAGCCAGCATAAGACTGGAATTGGCAGAGGGGCACCCACGATTCGTCTTGGCTAAGAATTGGTGCACAGGGTGCAAGGGAAACCTCTTAGTGAGGGAAAAATTACAATTTAAAAGAAATGGGACATTTAAATAAAAAATAAAAAAGATTAAATGGTAATGCGGTCTCGCCGCTATTGCTGTATAATCTCTCTTTCTGTCAGTCTATTTGCCTACCAACTGAACAGTACTGGCAAGAGCTAACTTTAAGAAATAATACGATCTCCACCTCCAGTGTGAAAACTGCAATAAACCCATCACATACAACAACAGCAGAGCACGAAAAGATTTAAAAAAAACAGCTTGAAAAGAATGTAGTAACCACCCATTCACTTTTAAATGCTCTCCACACTTCAATGCACAGACCTAATTACTTGCCGCATTCCTAAATCCACTTTGCCTAGTGCAATCAGAAACCTGGCGTTAAAATATTTTAGACTCCAAGGATCAAGGCTAATTATGGGCCTAAGCTGCACCTTTTGGTTTTCTTTTCTGGTTGCTTTTAAACACGCTCCGCTGGAAGAATGGCTGCCTTGGCCACTCAGGGGTGAAGTGAAGACAAAAAAACAAAAAGAGACTCGACTCAATTCAGTAAACGTTAAAAAAAAGGAGACTGAGAGAAGGAGAAGAAAAAGCCGACGCAGTAAGTGAGCCTGGGTTACACTACAGAATTGTGGCAGAATACAATATTCACAACACAAAGACATGTTTAAGGTTGGCAAGGCCCCTTAATGCTGTTGTTGGTGTTTAAGTAGTGCAGTGAGGTATTTAACAGTGATGGTTTCTAAACATTCAAGCTGAGAATGAAGCCAGGCCTTTAGCTACTTGAGGGTTAGGGGGGAGGATTTCAAACAATCGCCCCTCCCCCAAATAGCAGGACCACAGGAGCAGCAATGTGCACACTCTGACAACAGACTCGAGTGATATGATGTAATGCAAATGATTATTACATACTTATGAGAAAGATAAGTTCTATAAAAGTAAGTTTTAAAATAATGATCTGCCCACCCAGGCAGATAAGCTTCCTCTAATTGAGCCACCTGTCTCTCTGCCGGGTAGGAGCTCCTGTGGAATGCTAATATTCACACACTGCGCTGTGAACACATAAGGACCAGAACTTGCAGAGTTCTGCAATGCCATGTGTGAAGTATTTTTGGTCTCATTGAAAGTTGTATTTTTTATCATTTCCAATATTTTCAAAACTCAATTGTGAATGATTGCAAGTTCTAGAACTGTTGTGTTGAAGCTCAGCTCACAAAATGGCCCCAAATTGTTAATTTGTGAGAGCAGTCCTTGCATCAGTTTTCATTTGCCACAGGCTCGGCAGAAACCAGGACACTAAGTTTAGGTTTAAAGAGGTGTTGCATTCGCGAAAAATAATTAGCGCAGCTTTTTTCATTTGTTTGTAAACATACCTGATGTAAATCAGGCCAAATTGCATCATCATATCAATTCTATGTGAGGATATTGCGATGGGAATAATGTGCAGCTCTTCTTTCTGCCCAAACAAAAACAGTTTGCCAAACATTTTTTCTTGGAGATGATGTGTTTTTCAGTTATGTCTCTGGAAACAGACTGGTGCACAAGAAATTAACTTTCCACTTGGCCAGGCAGTATGCCTGACTGCAATCGTTGTTTGTAGTGAGTGCCACTGACATCTATTTAGTCTTTTTTTTACAGAATGTCCTGGTCACTCAGTGTAAAACAAAAGTTCAGTTTTGATATGTTTCTGCATGATTTCTGAAGAAAGACACCTTTTCAACTTAATGTTAGACCTAAATGAGTTGAAATTTCCTGAGATTATTGGACTGGATTTTCATATACTATCATTCCCTAAATTGGGTGGGATACTAGCGGAAACAGCAGGGAAAATTGGATGGCAAGGCTTATTGCTGCCTGCTCTTAATTTCCCTCCTTCTGCCTTCAGCTGGACTGTCGCTGGCTGCCTCTTCCCTGCCCGTCACATGCAAATATTAGCGGGGAGGTTGGACCCAAGTTCCCGGTCAATTTCCCTTTAGTGTAAAAAAATGTTCCAAGATGCTTGATAGACAACACCTGTGCACTAACAATGACAATAAAAGTTGATTTGATTTGATTTGATTTGATTTGAAAGAGAGATTAGAAGGGGCGACCAAAAACTTAGTCAAAGGAGTGGTTTTTAAGGAGGATCTTAAAAAAAAGAGAGGGAGGTGAAGAGACTTGGGGTTTGGGAAGGCAATTCCAGAGCGTGCAACCTAGGTGGGTGAAGGCACCGACACCAGTGATGGGCGTTTGTCCTCACTTTCAAATTCCTCCATGGTCTCATCCCACCCTACTCAGTGATCTCCCCCAGCCATATATCTTCACATGCGTCCTTCTGTCTTCAGATATCAAACTTAACTTTGTCCTCACTCCCTCTGTTGCACCATTGGCAGTCAAGCTTTCAGTCACTACCCTCCTGCCATCTGGAGCTCCCTTCTAAAACACATCTGCCTTACTACCATCTTTTGTGCTATCGACAGTGCTTTGGCACCCTCCGAACTTTTCCGTTGTCCCCCTTTTCCCCACTCAATGAACATTTTTGTCCTTTACCCTATAAAGTGCTCTGACACATTTTTCTGCCAAATTCTATCACCTTCATCTATGATTATTTTTTCTTGTACTGTTCACTTACCCAACAGAACATAGCTACACATTAACAATGGAAAGGAGAATGAATGGTGCAATGGGTTAGCACACTATCCATTCACCTCTCAATTTGAAACCAACCCAGACTGTTCTCCCTGTTGGCTGTAAAGCTCCCACATGAATCATGCTTGATCAGTCTCAACCCAGTTCTTCAAGGCACAGGCTTAAAGCACAAAACTACTCACAATTTGGCAGTCTTATTCAGAAAGGCCCTAAAAATGGGAAATGGAAAAATGCAAACTAGCATACTTCTCAGAGTGGGGTTAAGTTCCAGTATTGTAGCAAGATAGAGGGAGCTTTGGTTTTCACCTAGCCAATGTTATATGTGAACAAAGATTGCTTGATTCACATTGCAAATTCACAGTTTTCTCTCATGGAGTGAAATTGTGAAATGTGGCATTAGCATATGAACACATTCATGCACTTCTATGACATTCCTATGCCTGTCATTTTAATGAATCTATTAGTCTGTTTTGCATGTTTGTTTCTATGTTACTATTGCACAATACAATTTGACCCCCATCAGTGTACATTCAATAATGTTATGTGTTACTGGCAGTAGCACCAGGAAAGACTTTATCTAACGTATTGTTTTACATTATGTCGATAATATCAGTTTATTTGTTGATTAGGTTGGATCTAGTTGTTATTCCAGCATCTTCTATGCAACCAATATTTTAATTTGTTTTTTCCATTGGTGATTTTGTCAAAAATATAGAAAGAACAGCTAGTTCTAGAATTTCCTGATACAAAGCCAGAAAACCTAATGAATAACATTTGCTTCAAACAAAATTAGATGATTAATTTACCATCGTCTTTACTTTCCCTGATTTGTTGACCTCATGTAAGTAGATAAGGCCTTTTCTATCAATGGATCTTAATGAATAATTCAACTTGCTTTTTAGAATTTTTCAATATGAACAAATTTTTGTATATTGCTGACTTACAGCAAATAAAGCACCTCTGACACTGCATCACAGTGAACTAGTCGTGAAAACGTCCAAATCAGTCTTATACCTAAGGCTGCTGAGTCACTTATTTACTGTTTATTTAACTATTTGGAAAAAAATGTTTGCCAACTGAGAAAAATAAATGCAGTTGTATCAAAAATAAACTTGTGGAGTGAGGCTTAGAGAAATTGTACTGGAATATCAATGAGGTTGTCAGCGCTTTTACATAGCATGCTCCAGAAACTATTGTTCAGTGGCTAATGGTTAACTCTGCATTGAAACTGTTCCATTCAAGTTAGAGAGTTGAGCAATGACATTGTCTGGGACAGATTTCCAGAGTTAGGATAAGCTTGAGGTGCAGCTACAAGAGCTTGGCTTAAGTGCTATCAACTCTTCAGGTGCTGTTCCAGTCAGTCTGGGAGAGGATAACCAACCTAGCCACATTTCTTCATGCTATAAAAAATGGAGATTGAAAACATTGCAATTCATGATTCATTTGTTTAGAAGCCAAATAGTGATCAACTGGAAGGTTGTGTTGGCAAAATTTTGAATTTACTACAGTTACTGTGAACCTGGACATGATAAACAGAAGAGATACAGTTTTGTGGTTATTGGGATCTAACTTTCATTCCTTCTTGTGAACAGGTATGCTCTTCATTGCTTTTTACTTAGTTGGGATAACATATCAACTGCTTACATGGATTGTTGAAAATGATAAATCAGGGGAGTAAGTCATTTTTGGAATGAGCTTTGAGAACTTGACTATGTATGTCACTGGGTCAGTAGCTAGTTAGGATCAATATTTGAACAAGATTTTCAACTTTTTTGCACCTGACCTTGGTCAGGCTGTTTGGGTTGCTTCACTTTAATATAATATTTGATAAATTAATTTGAAGTTGGGATGACATTTTAACAGTTGTGAAACTCAGCGACACTGCTTTACCCACTGAGGTGTAGCTCACAAATCTGTCCTTCTTAAGAGGAGGGATGGTTGAGTTGAGCAAAATGTGACTGTCTTCTACCAACCTTGGGCCTAATCATACAGTTCAGAACTGATCTTGGACCAGTACCTTGAATGGGTTAAGGTTAGGGTCTTGTCATATTGTTGTGGACGTGGTAAGAAATACTTTCCTGTCCTTTTAGTTGCTTTATCTTTCCCATTTGAGGAGGAATTTCTGGTTTTGGACAATGCTACAACAGCTCTTTATTTGAGAACATTCACTTAATGCATCCTCCTTGGCTACAGAAAAAAATCCTTTTTTCATATTTCTCAATGATTCTGCTACAAAAAAATCAGCTGGTTACACTGTTTCCACTTTGTCATCTAATGCTGTTATTTATCTATTTAATACTGAATGTGTAACAATTTCTTTTATTCCTAATCATGCATAAAAACATAGTTGAGTAATAACTTATCAATAGTGGAGGTGCAGCCAAGACTTCCAATGTATACACAACAATATTTTTAAATGATTGACTGAATTTGGAGCAAGACAGGAATGCTCCAAATATTTAAAGTAAATGCCAGGGACAAAATCAACCACGCTTCTCCTAACTTTCTTTCCTAGTCATTCGTTATTTACCATTGGTGACCTCTCCACCTCTCTCTCCTCCTTTAAGATGCTTCTTAAAACCCATCTCTTTGACCAAGCTTTTGGTCACCTGTCCTAATATCTCCTTATGTGGCTCGATGTCAAATTTTGTTTGATAACGCACCTTGAAATGTTTTACTACATTAAAGGCACTATATAAATGCAAGTTGTTATTGTTAGGTATCAGGACACAATGAGAGGAAGTAAAAGCAATTATTCAAAACTAATTCACAATCCTGAAAGCTGCTAATTCAGGTGAATAAGAACTTTATTTTCCCAGATGCATGTTCCTTCTTAAAGACTGTAATAAGATCTGGGACTTGCCTTCGGCCCTTATACTTCAAGGTGAGAAAGTGGGAACAAATAGTAATTGCAATAATCAAGGGTTTAAATTTTCTGTACAAAAACACACTGAAAGCAGGCCAGGGATCAAACAGTCAAGGCTTACCTCTGTGACAAAAAAGCCTGAGCCACTGTAGTAATGAATAGTTTTACTGACAAAGGGCAGGATAAATCTTATAGTCCTCACCACAATAATATCACACCTGAAATGTCCTTGTCCCTTGGTGAGAGGAACATTGCTGCAATAATTACACACACAAGCTGTAATTTGGTAAAAAAATAAAGTGAGAAATTGCAAAACCAATAGGATAATGATTTCTGGCTTTGCTGCTTATGTGTGAGGTATTGTTATATCTAATATTGTGGTAAGGTGACTTTGAACTATGCTTACCAATCTAATGGGGTAGACAATGATGCAATAAGGTCATGTGCTCTTTGTCAAACCAGTCTAGGTGAGAAAATAAAGCTGACATGACCCAACTGGCAGCATGTTGAGGCCTACAGATTAGGTTCCACCTGCTGTCAGTTAACTGACTTCATCAGCTCCAGTGTAATTGTAAGGTTAACTGCAAGTATTCACAAAGAGAAAAAAAAAGCTAATAATGTGCTTTCAAAACAGTGATTAGGCAATTTACAACAAGTTTTTCAAGGTTTAAATCCTATCTTCCCAATCACTACTAAATACAATAGAGAAACCACTACTCATATTTTCACCACAACAATTATCGACTTTGGCTTCTGTGTAACTAATTTTGTAATCACCATGCATTATCCAAACACAATCAAACCTTTATGAAGCAGACTTTTAAACACATAAACATTCTGCAGTGCAAGTGTACACAAGTTTAGAACAGCTAAATTCAGCAAGATAACCCCAACACCAAAATAATCACATTTTAGGGTGTTACATATGTGATACTCCCTTCCAGAATAAGAAAAATGAAAATAATGGGAGTAGTGCATAATTTCAGCAACTGTGGTTCAATCTAAATAGTTGAATTTCAGCATTTCTTTACAAATACATTTCTGCAATTTTGCAACAAATACAAAATTCTTGAATATTAATTGTTTTTAGGTTATTCCAAAAATATTATTACAAACAAATCATTTTCACTGAATTTAGCAGTTTTATTAAAGCAGCACCCTTTTTATTGAAACATAGTTAGCAAGCCTTTCTCTAGTGCTCGCCAAACACTATGTTGTGATGATTCAATTTGCATCACAATGCGGTGATCAAAATGTGCTGCCTATGCGTAATGTCGGCACAATGACAATGATATACAGCTGTTCTGGCTGTCATTCCTCCCCAGCAATCAAGATAGGGCCTCTTCAAGTGGATCTCGGGGATGGTGCTGTTTGTGTTAATGCGGCAGGTGGAATTTTATATTTAACCTATGTAAACGTTGCCTTTGGGCTGCGCAGAAGCACAATATGAATATGCAAAAGAAAACGGACAAATTTCAAACAACTGTAATAGGAACAGCATACCTATATAATATGTAAAGATTAATTATGGTGGCATGGCAGTAAACTATAATTGAATCGTATGGTTCAGATGACGGCTCAGACGGCGCCATGGGACATTTTACTGCATTAAAGGTGCTACATAAATGCAAGTTGTTCTTGTTGCTAAACAATGAGGGTTAAATTCCTGGAGGTCAACATTTGTGTCCTTACAAATTTTAGCAAAAAGTAGATGTGCATGAAAAGTCATTTAATGTCAGTAGAATATATGAATGGATTAGTCCCCTGTGTTTACACTGACAATTCCTCTCCTTTTTGAAAATATACTGAAGAACATTATTGTAAAGTTAGGGAGAAAAAGGCTTGTGCAACTTCTGAACATTTAAAGACGTTTGCAGAATTACACAGCAGTGAAGAATAACTGAAGTCTGATCTGGTTTTAGTGAAGGGGAAATGTCACCACAGCAGCAACAAAAACATGCAGTACAGAGGATTTTCTTTGTCTATGGATGTAACAACCATTGCTAGGTGTTTCACAGTGCAGGAGTAGGTGGTCTGGAGCACAAAAGCATAGCAGTTGCATAATCTGCAGCATGTGCCTGCCAACAACCCTATGATACACCTAAATAAGAAGTCCTATTATTCGATCAATATGTAAACGATACATGACCCCTGCCAGGAAATAATGCACTCAATTCATGGTTCCCAGATATCTTTACATTCTGAGGCAATCAAATGTGCTGCATCTCTTTTGAAGGAGAAGGAAGGATGATGGTGGTTGTAGTCCTAGTGACTGGGAAACACAGATAAGGGTGACATGGGTCCAGAAGGTACATGGAAGCATATATGAAAGGTATTGTATTAATAACAGGTTTTTTGGGGTAGGGGTAGCTAAATATAGCCTGGAGCATTCATTATACAATATAAGGTTGTGATTTAATTGAAAGGTTCAGTTTACATTATAAACCATGAGAGTGAAACTGAAGCAACTGACAACTGACATTTGTACCACAAGATTGGATTAGAGCCTTGAAATCATTTGTGCTATTTGTTAAAGTTAGTAAATTATAGTGTTCATTTCTGGAGTTCTGTTTTTGCTTACTTACATGATGACATCCTAGCACATGAAAGTTCTTGCCATGCATCTAATGCTGCAGTGGAAATACGAAAACAGTCACAGAGTAGCAGTCAACATAGCTGGCCAACTAGCTAGAGCTTTCTGCCAAGTTATAGGAATGTAAGAATGTACAGGATGGAAGAGATCATTACAGTCATTTACAGCTGGCCCAAAATTCAATAAATGCTGTACTATAACTCTCATAGCCCTCATTTGCTTTCTCCACTAAGTATCTATTCAGTTGTCCCTTCAATTTGCTAACTGTAACCAGCTTCATTGTCTCCCTGGATAGAATATTCCATATATTCAACACCCTCTGTATAACTTAATTAAATATAAACTGTCTGCGTACCTTCCCTCTTCTGAGCTTGAGTGTGTGGCCCCTTGTTGTAATGCTCAATATTATATTATATGGGTTCAATTTATCTATACCCCTTAGCATCTTGAATACCTCAATAATATCTCTCCTGATCCTTCTTTTCTCCATGTGAACATTCCCAGTTTCGGTACCCTCTTCTGGAGTAGTGTAGGCATCTAATCCAAGGTGTCAATCTAGTTGCCTTTTTATGTATACTTGCGAACGCCAGTTTGCTCCCACTTAGTTCATTGAGCAGAATTATACACAGTGTTCCAGATGTGGATTGACAAATGTTTTGTTAAAGTTTATTTGCATGTCCAGGAACTTATGCTATATCCCACTGGCTACATCTGTTAAGATCTTGCTTTTTTAACTGCTTCAATACACTGCAGTGATAGCTTCAATGAACCATCCATGAGTACCCTGTCACTCTCCTGTGTTGTGTCCTGTGGATGAATATCGTTTCATTTATATTCCCACTGCTTATTCATCTTCCAAAGTCTCAGCACTTTACATTTATCCACATTAAATAACATTTAGCAATTGCCAACCCAACATCTTAATCTAATGTATTTTCTTGACTTTATCCTTGTTTCTTTGGTGCTGGAATGAATGGTGCTTTTTACTCTATAGGAGAACTATGTTACCTTCTGCATGAGGACCTGTAACTATCAAACTATCATTATCTTACCACAGTACTCAATTTTTATGCCACTGGCTTATTTTAAGCAGCCACAGGGGACCTGTATAATATCACCTAAGGTGCTGCCTGGGCATTCACGTGTCAGGTAGCTGACACATTTTTAGGAGAGGAAGTTCATTCAGTTTGACATGCATCAGTGTGATAGAACCATACAGTTGTATCAAGTTACTGGGTTGGTCAAACTGCAGGGTGCAATAGATAATACTCATGTCACATTGCGAGCCCCTAGTGCAAACCCTCCTAAACTTTCTGAATAGAAAAGGCTTCCACTCACTGAATGTACAGACTTATGTGACCAAATAAAAAGAATTCTGCATGTCAATGCCAGGTTTGCTGGAAGTTGCCATGATGCTTTTGTCATCAGGAATTCTGCCCTACCTGATCTCTTCAAGCAAGAATCTGATGTAGCTAAAGGGCTTGTTTGTAACAAAATGTATCTCTTGCCGCCATGGATCATTACTCCCCCTGTGAATTGAAAGATCCAGCATCTGAGGGGCATTACAACAAGGCACATACTTCTACAAGAGTTGTAATTGGGAAACCTATAGGGACGTTAAAGTGGCACTTTCACTGCCTTGATAGATCTGGAGCAGCTCTGCAACCTGGTCCTGAATGGGTAGCCCACACAGTTGTAGCTTTCTGTGCCCTGGATAAAGTTGCACGGTCAAAAAAGGCCTGGGCATGAAGATTCGTGGGGCGGTGACCCTAGTTGCTTTGGAGGCAATGGGGCATTGTGGGGACCATCAAGAGGACATCAGATGGAGAATTCCTCAGTAATTCCTACAAAAGGCATAAGATCTCAAATAATTAATTAAGTATTATTTTCTATTTAAATGTCTCACTTTGTTACCACTGATACTACTCGTCCCTCCACCTTCTGTTCAATCCAAATCTTTCCATTCAAACCACATCTTGAAAGCTCACATCACATCAGACCCTACCAGACCATGCAATTTCTAACATGCACCATGAATAATTGAGCACAATGTAAGCACAGTTACTCTTTCCTTGTCACCAAAACAAATATATCAACAGTATCCATCCTACTACTACTTCAGACCATGCTTCCCTTGGGTGACTAAATGTGCCTTTCTTCCTCCTGTTTGAGTGCTTCTCCTAGGTGCACCCTGAGGGCCAATATCACAAGATACAAGTCGGTTGCTCTTGTGGTACAAAAGGCTCCTGGGACTAAGCTGTCTTCTTATGACAGCTTGATCCTGAGAAGGACCCACTACTGGCTGCATCTCTGGAGCTTCTGCATGGGCAGACTTGTCTTGCTGCCTACGTGCCATTTGTGCTCTGAAAAATAGTCTAAGGCCGCGATTTTGCCGGTGCTCAGAGGGCGGGTTTGGAGGCGGGTCAGATAGTAAAATCACAAATATTGACGGTGGGTTCCGACCCTGCCGTCAACCTGCCTCCGCGCAACTTTCCCAAATGTGGGCTCCCAGACTCCCGATCAGTCCTGCCACCAAGCGGTGGGATAGGCCCTTAAAGCAGCTAACAGCTTGTTAACTGCCTGGATAATGCTATTTCGACAGCGGTTTTAGATTTTTCCACATTTTCAGTATGTTCCACGATGTTCTCAAACCACGCCAGCTGATTGTACCGGGTTCAGCAAGTGCCTGACTTCTTGGCAGCTGCAGCTCCAGCATAAAAACGGAGCTCTAATATGGCTGACTTTCAGCTGACAGAACTTTGTTTTTTCAGGTCTTGGAAAACTTTTTGCAGGTCTACTGATTTTGTAAGTGGTGAAGCTGAGATCCATAAGCACTGTGACCTCCTGGGAAAACCCTCTCCCCACATTGACTGAGCGCTTCATCAACTGAGATGTTTACCAGCAGCATGGGAACCATTTATTTCCTTTCATCCTGGTCCTCAGATTCAGAGGAAGAGCAGCCGCAGCAGCAGCAGAACCAGGCACAACACCAGCAACAACAGGAGCACCAACCACCTCCTCACCCACCTGATGCTGCACAGGGCAGAAGGCGTCAGCGTAGGGCTGCACCTCGCCGCAGGAGATACCCCCAACACAGGGTTTACAGGTTGAGGATGAGCTTTCTCAACGTGACTGAGCAGCAGTGCCAAAGGAGGCTGAGACTTTCACAAGAGGTAGTCGCTGACATCTGCGCAATGCTGCACCAACACCTGGAGCCCAGAGGAGCGGATAGACACCCCTTACCAGTGGCTGTCAAAGTCAGCACCGCCCTCAATTGTTTTGCTTCAGGGTCCTTCCAGGGCTCATCAGCAGACATCAACGGCATCTCCCAGTCGGCCGCACACACTTGCATCACGCAGGTAAAGGATGCCTCTTTGCAAAGGCGCACAATTAAATCCATTTCTCGACGAATCAAGCAAGTGTAACTACACGTGCGGTTGGCTTTGCAAATATGGCAGGCTTGCCAAGGGTGCAGGGTGTCGTAGACTGCACACATATGGCCATTAGGGCACCCCATCACACCCCAGCTGTTTTTGTCAACCACAAGGGCTTCCACTCCCTTAACATCCAGCTGGTGTGTAACCACAGGAAGAACATTATGCATGTTTGTGTGAAGTACGCTGTCAGTTGCCATGACTCATTCATCCTGCAGCAGTTTACTGTGCCTCCACTCTTCAATCCGCCAACCCAACTTTCCGGATGGCTACTTGGAGACAAGGGCTATCCCCTGAAGACGTGGCTGATGATGCCATTGAGAAGGCTATCGAACGAAGCTGAGGAGTGCTACAATGCCAGCCACATTTCGACCAGATCCATCATCGAGCAAACCATTGGCTTGCTCAAGATGCGATTCAGATGCCTTGACAGATCAGGTGGAGCCCTACAGTACTCAGCAGCCAGGGTCTCCAGAATCATTGTGGTCTGCTGTGCACTGCACAACATCGCACAACATCGGGGCTTGCAGCTGCCTGAGCAACAAGTGGCTCAGCGCATAGCCTCCTCAGATGAGGAGAAGGAGGAGGAGGAGGAGGAGGAGGAAGAGGAAGAAGACCTTGTGGAGGTGGATGAGCCAGCTGCAGCAGCACGTGAACACATTGCTGCCTGTGATGCAAGGGATGCACTAATCTTTGTCAGATTCACTTAGGTAGACGAATCAAACACATGTGGCTGGCACCTTCTTATCACACCATACACAATGGACAAGAACCTATGGGTTCCTATCCCTCTGACCACCATCATTACAAATGCAAGTCGCTCTCAGCCCTCAATGTGCAACTTCCATTTCCCAGATCACATTGGCCAGAACTTCAACTGTTTGCTATCACTTCTGTTTAATAAATGCATAAAAGGATGACAATAGCAAAAATAAAAGACAACAGAACAGAACACCCAAGTGACTACCCTTGTGACTAATTGTGCTTTATCTTCCTCTTACACGTGCTTCTACATGGTGCTTCCCCTGTGGCTTCAGCAGATGTGGAGGCACCTTGCTCACTTTCATGCTGCTCCTGCTTCGACACCTTTGATGGGCAACCTCTGGGTTTGCGAGCCTGTGAGGGCTCGGCAGAAGTCTGCTCCTCCTGCGGCTGTGCAGGGGCTGAGACACCCATCTCAGTTGGGTGAGGACTCTGGTGGGGCTCTGACCGAGGGCTACTCAGTGGCATGGGAATGTGAGCGCTTGGAGAGGAGCCCCCACTTCCTTGTTGCCTGCCACCAATATCACTCTCATGGGTCAGCCCCACTTCAGTGCTAGCAAGTGGCTTGACAGCACCTTGCTGCACATCAGGGGGGCCATGAGGACCCGTATCTGCACTGGCAGTCCTACTCAAAAGGACTTCCATGAAGCTCTGGTTTCTTTGCTCAATAGCTGCCCATCGCTCCTCCAGAGATGTCAGTCTATTCTGAACATTCACCTTTTTTTCCTGACTCTAGCGACTTATATCCTCCATGGCCGTAGCCATCCTCTCCTCTACCATAGCCATCCTTTCCACAGAGGTAGCCATCCTTTCCACAGAGGTAGCCATCCTTACCACGAAGGTAGCTATCCTTTCCATGGAGGTTCCGTGGTGGTGTATTCATGTGCCATTACCTCCATAATTGTTAGAGATGGACTCCTCCATCCTCTCCACACTCGCAGTAACCCTGGAGACAAAACCTGCAAGAGACTCCTGCACTTATTACTGGAGTTCCAGCACCGCTCACTTTCTGGATGGACCCAGAGGCACAGGGTCCACATGCAGCTGAGCAGTGCTTCCCCTGGCCTCCAACGAGGACTCTCTACTACTGTCCCTGTCTCCACCATCTGCTGATGCTCACTTGTGAGCTGTGATACACCAGGTGACAACGCTACTATATCTCGCGAAGGTCCCACCGAAGGTGTGCCTTTCTGCGCTGGTGCTGGGTGCGCTTAATTCTGCTGACGCTGCGCCCTCAGAGGTTGCAGGTTCCTCTGAGGAATCTTCAGGCTCACGCTCTTACTTCTGGACAGTGGGGAGGGGGGCTGTCGATGGTCTTGTGGGGGAGTAAAAGCATGAGTTAGACCTGTGATATTAACGTAGCATGCACATGGAATTGTGCAGATGATCATAAGTCAATGTATAAGAGCATCAGGTGCCATATCAGTCACTCATGCAATGTTAATCAGAGAGATGCAAATCTATTCTGTTACCAGCTTGCTCTGCTGTGCCCGTCTGACCGTCCCCCACTTCCAGATCCTCATCACCTCCGATGATTTCCAGTGCCACCTCCTCAGCATTGATGAGATGTGAAATGGAAGGTGGCCCTCCTCCTGTCCTGGCCCTTTCCCTCTTACTGTGTGCTCTCTTTTCCTTCAATGAGGGACACAAGTGGAGTTTGAGTGAAAATGATGGATTGAGTGTAGAGAATCCATAGCATAGGTGGTTAAAAGGAAACAAAGATGGAGTGCGGTGCCAATACCAAGGGCCCTCCCTGTGCGTTGTTAGTTGTTGTCATAGCATCACAGTGATAGGGAGTGTGAGGGCAGCATAGTCGAATAGTGAAGTGATTGTGTACATATAGAGAGAGGGATGGTTAAGGGTGCAAGGGATGTAAGGGTAAAGTGGGATGTGCAGGAGTAGGTTGACAATGCAGAGTGCTGGGGATGAGAGGAGATGGGGAGCAGATTGAGGGCAAGTGTGATGTTATACTCACTTTTCCTGAACGTACCGGTCATTGAATCTTTTCCTGCACTGCACCCAGGTTCGAGTGCACAATGATCCCGAGCTCACCTCCTGAGCAATTTGCAGCCAGACTGCTTTGCTTTGCTGTGGAGGCTTCTTCCGCCAAGAGGATGGGAAGAGTACCTCCTGGCACCCTCTGACATCCTCCACAAGAGCATGGAGAGAGTCATCATCAAAACGGGATGAGGCCTTGTACCTTGAAGCAGTCATGGCAGCAGCTGTTAGCACGAAATCCATCATCAAATAATGAGAGAATGAAACAAGGCTGCATGGGCCCCTTAAATGCAGCTGGTTGACAGACGTCAGCAGTGGCGAGTTGCAGACCCAAAACCACTAATTGGCCAGCGGAGCGCGCACGCAGGGATGCAATTGCCCAATTAGGGCAAAATTGCAATTTTTTACTGGCTGAAAGCGGTGGCGGGACCAGAACCCACCGACCACCTGACCCGTACCTAACCCGCCACCAATGGGAAAATCACGGCCACAATGTCCGGCCTGTGCAACTGTCCTGAGAGATAGAAGCCTCATTCAGGTTGAATCCAGGTGGCATAATTGTTCTGGGGCCTGAATCTGTGTGCTTATGGAGGGAGTCACAGCATGCAGGGAGGTTCTCTTCCCTTCCAATGGGCGGAAGAGACCTCCCCAGGAGACTACGCAGCCTGGTTGCACATTGCACAGGAGGACACAAGCAGGGATGTCGTCAGGAGGACCAGGGTGCAGTGGCGCAAATTTTTCAATGATTTCAGTAGATCACGAAACGTTAGTACAAAGCCATACTCAACCGCATCCTGCTGTGCCTCTCACCACACCCCCATCACTCTGCCTTCCCTACCCTACTTCTGAACATCCTTACTCACACCAACTTACCTTGCACTTCCACCCATCCATCTCTATCTACGTTATCACGTCCCCATCTCACTAGCCACCCCTCACACTCACCCCCATCCTAGTCCAATCATACCAACTAACAACATGCAAGGGTAGGCACTTAGGTGTTTTAGCCAATGTTCAGGTAAAGTTTCTGTTAATATGGTGTCAAACATTGAAACCTTTATTTTCAACACCTTGCGTTCTTGGACAGATTTATATGCATGTTTGGAATTGGCTTCATGAGTTGCAGTGAATGGTGAGACATAACGGTACCCCCCGCAATGGTGATAAGTGTGAAAGGAATGGCTTGGGCAATGTAGGGATACTTTATGGTGTTGATCTGGGGTGGTGCTAACCTGGCGCATTATGTGGCAGCCAGGGTATACAGCATTAAGTGAAGTAAATCTGGCTATGGTGAGGCCATCCCATGCCTCCCGGGCAGCAATGTGGTTGTTTGCTGATGCCCTTTGTCCTGTGCAGCATCAGTTGATTGCGGAGAAGGTTGGTGTTGTTGGTGCTGCTGGTGTGCCTGGTGCTACTGGTGTTGGGGCTGATCGTGGTGGGATTCTGAAGATCAAGGTGGGATAGTTTCAAGGACACTGATGCTGATGTAATAGATGGCAGGTGAACTTGAGATGACAGAAGCGATCTGTCGGTGGTGAGAGAGGTTGTTGCAATGAGGTGTCACTGGATAGAGAGTTTTCTTCAAACACTTGCAACCTGCATAAAGCTCAATCTGTCTTCCAAATGCAGTAAGCAACAGCTTCTGAGCTTGGAAAGTGATCAGTTGTGAGATGGGAGCTTTTATAACACATTTGCAGCTGTCAAATAATAAGATGATCCCATGGTCATACAACTCCCGCCCTGCTTACCTGACGTGATCCCCGAGCAGCGTGGACCTCATGGGCGACCTTGTAAAATGGTAAGGTGAGCTCAAAATACTTTTTAATGGGCTGTTAACAAGGTCATAATGACCTGAATTGCCTCCCCCGCCGTTGCATGTCAGGTCTGTTCAGCCCTGACAGACCCGACATCTGTGAAAGTCGCGTTGCGGTGGGTTGAGAGCAGGGTCCTGACCCGCTGTCAAAAAAAAAAATTCCTACCCGACCCGCCACCAAACGCGCCCGCTGACCCCCTGAAAAATGTCCCCATTAGTGTTTCTAATTTTTCATCTCAATATTAAACTGGAACTCGATGCCATAGCAGAGCTTTAGAACTTGATGCCATAGCAGAGCTTTAGAATGAGTGCAGTAAGCAGTGGAATGTTGACTTAGTCTTTTATCCCTCAAATCCCTCATGTTTATTTATCCACTTATAAATGAATGCTCAAGTCGCACAATAATCCTGTTTGCCCACTACCTTGTTTCCCAGTTTCCCAAATAGATATTTTCTCCTAATATAGATTTGTTCGGCAAGAAATACTACATTTGATTTTACCCTTGTTACTATACAGAGTCATGCAGCTGTTTCTAGGTCATGAATTGAACAATTCACTGCGATTGTGATCCAGGACAGAATAAGATAGAATGGGAAACTATCAGTTTAGGTTAATGGCGAAGAAATACTTTGCAGATTTATTTTAATTCTCTGCAAATCACGTGTGTGTTTGAACATGCACATTCATGCATAAGGGGAAAAATAGGGGTCAAAAAGATACAAGCCTCAGAAATGGCTGGACTGACCTTATGCAGATGTTCATTTTAATGTAAACTACCCTAAACACAGTGAACATCAAGAGAAGCTGAACCATTAAAATCAATGGGACCTATTTTCTGGTGAGCAGACATTGCGGCACTTATTATGATAAATGAGAGCCGTGAACATGCCCATTTACTTGCTATCCATTTTCCATGTTACATATTGCTAATTTACAGCTGACAGTAATTTAATCTATCCAATAGTAAACTAGTTGAAATTGTGTAAATCCAGACCTTAAAGGATAATTATCCACACTTAGACTAAATATTACTACTACAGATCGCTGGAGCCCCACGATCATCTTTTCTTTCTGCAGCAGATGGATGTGACCACCATAAACATTATATTATGGGAGATTATAAAACAGTCCAATTCCCACCCAGCCCCTGCCTTGCAATTGCTGCATCAGAAATATTGTGGAAAGTCTGTCCCTTCCGCACCAATATATATTAATATTTTTCAGGAGCCCTGAGTGACAGAATGCTGGCTAGAAGAACAGGAGGAATAAAGGTTGAAACATGTTTTCTTCTTGATAGATAAAGATAAAGGGGGAAAAATTCGGTATCGCCCCATTTGGGGCGCCATTATCGACCATGCGCAAAGTTCAGCGCCTGGCGCTAATTATCGCCTCCGACAGCAAACTTGGCTTTTATCGTCCCTGGAGTTGATTGGAGCACTAAATCAGGCGCTTCACACCTGGGAGTGAGGCGCTACCTCAGAGTGCTGGCGAAGCAAGGAAGGGCAAATAAAAATAAACCTGCAAAGTGCTGCTCAGTACTCAAAACTCCTTCACACAGCGTTGAATCTCTCCAGAAGTCTCTCTCTCTCTCAGACTGCGTGGTGCAAAAATGTCACCGACAGAGAAAGGCAGGAAGCGGTCGCCTTTAAATAGCGCTCCCCTAGTCCCTTTCTGACAGCATACCGCTCCCCTCAACCTGTCGTTGCTAGCGGCAGGCGGTAAGGCAGGGGCGCCACTCAATATCCGGTCCGGGGCACTACCGGGGCATTGCGCACTCGACTGACGTCACAATCTGCCGGCGCAGGAGATCATGGCAGTCGTGCTTAGCGCCACCGCAAAATGTCTAGTTAATTTTGCAAGCGGCACAAACATCGCTGTGCCCGGCCTCTAGTTGCTTTGTGCCACAATTGGCGCCCACTTAAGGCGCTAATGGGAGGCGCAAACAACTGAATTTTTCCCCCAAAGTTCCTGAAGTTCCTTCATAATTGTTCCAGAAACAGTTACTGTCTCTGTGAAACTCTTAGTTTTATAAAGAAAACTGCTTTCATACTCTGTAGTGTATAGAATAGACTGTTGTATTTATGGGCTCTTGCATATTAATGACTTGGATGATGGAATAGAGAGATATCCAAGTTTGCAGATGACACTAAGTTAGGCGGCACAGTAGGTTATGTGGATGGGAGAAGGAAGTTGTCAAGGGACATAGACAAACTAAGTGAGTGGTCAAAACTGTGGCAGATGGAGTCCAATGTGGGGAAGTGTGAGGTTATTCATTTTGGATCTGAGAAAGTCAAATTGGATTATTTTCTTAACTGTGAGAGAATAGGAACTGTTGGGGAGCAAAGGGATGTAGGTGTTCCTGAACACAAATTGCTACAAAAAGTAATCAAAATGGCCAGTGGAATGTCAGCCTTTATCTCGATGGGTTTGGAATTCAAAAGTCAGTTGTACAGACCTTGGTCAGACCCTATCTGGAGTACATTATTCGGTTTTGGGCACTGAACCTCAGGAAAGATATGTTGGCCTTGGAAGGTATACAGCGCAGATTCACCAGAATAATAGCAGGGATTAAAGGATTAAATTATGAGGGCAGATTGCATAAACTTGGCTTGCATTCCCTTGAGTTCAGAAGGTTGAGAGATGATATAATTGAGGTGTTTAAAATGATAAGGGGATTTCATAGGTTAGATACAGAGAAACTATTTCCTCTGGTGGGAGAATCCAAAACAAGAGGGCATAACCTTTAAATTAGAGCTAGCCCATTCAGGAGTGAAATCAGGAAGCACTTTTTCACACAAAGGGTTGTAGAAATCTGGAACTCGCTCCCCCAAAAGGCTGTGGACATTGGGTCAGTTAAAATTTTCAAGACTGAGACCGATAGATTTTTGTTGAGTATGGGTATCAGTGGATATGGAACAAAGGCAGGTAAACAGAGTTGAGGTACAGACCAGTTGAGATACAAATACAGATCAGCCATGATCTAACTGAATGGTGGGACAGGCTTGACGGGCTACTGTTGTTCCTATATTCCTAACGATGTTAAGCATCACCTGGGCGTAGTGCTGAAATGAAAAGCTGATGGGGTGGATCACGTGTTGTTAAGAGAACCCACCTGATCTTCCTTCCATTGAAATGAATGGAAGGAAAATCAGCGAGATTCTGTAAGGGACATGGAAACGAACCTATCAGCTCTTTCTGTCTGTGCTCCACTCAGGCTTAATTCTTCTTCTTAGGCAGTCCCTCGGAACCGAGGATGACTTGCTTCCACATTAAAAATGAGTTCTCAGGTGACTGATGAGTCCAATGCGGGACCTACAGTCTCTGTCACAGGTGGGGCAGACGGTGGTTGAAGGGGCGGGTGGGTGGGGTGCTTGGGTTGACGTGCGCTCCTTGCACTGTTTGCCCTTGCTTCCACTTGCTGCCGGCGAAGAGACTCGAGGTGTTCGGTGCCTTCCCGGATGCTTCTCCTCCACTTTGTGCGGTTTTGGGCCAGGGATTCCCAGGTGTCGGTGGGGATGTTGCACTTTTTCAAGGAGGCTTTGAGGGTGTCCTTGAAGCGTTTCCTCTGCCCACCTGGGGCTCTCTTGCCGTGCCGGAGCTCCGAGCAGAGCGCTTGTTTTGGGAGTCTCGTATCAGGCATGTGGACAATGTGACCCGCCCATCGGAGCTGATCGAGCGTGGTCAAAGCTTCGATGTTGGGAATGTTGGCCTGAGCAAGAACACTGACATTGGTGCGCCTATCCTGCCAATGGATTTGCAGGATCTTGTGGAGGCAGCATTGGTGGTACCTCTCCAGTGCTTTGAGGTGCCTGCTGTACATGGCCCATGTCTCTGAGGCATACAGCAGGGCGGATATCACTGCTGCTCTGTAGACCATGAGCTTAGTGCTGGGTTTGAGGTCCTGGTCTTCAAACACTCTCTTCCTCAGGCGACTGCAGGCTGTGCTGGCACACTGAAGGTGGTGTTGGATTTCGTCGTCGACGTCTGCCTTGTTGACAGTAGGCTCCCGAGGTATAGAAAGTGGTCCACGTTGTCCAAGGCCTTGTCGTAGATTTTGATAATCGGGGGGCAGCACTGTGTGGCGGGGGCAGGTTGGTAGAGGACCTTTGTCTTACGGATGTTTAGTGTAAGGCCCATGCTCTCGTACGCTTCGGTGAAGGTGTTGACGATGGTTTGGAGTTCGACCTCTGAGTGAGCGCAGACGCAAGCGTCATCTGCATACTGTAATTCGACGACAGAGGATGGGACAACCTTGGGTCTGGACTGGAGGTGCCGGAGGTTGAACAGTTTCCCGTTTGTTCTGTAAATTAGCTCCACTCCAGTGGGGAGCTTACTGAGGGTGAGATGGAGCATTGCAGCAAGGAAGATCGAGAAGAGCGTTGGTGCGATGACACAGTCTTGCTTGACCCCGGTTCGTACGTGAATTGGATCTGTGGTGGAACCATTGGTCAGGATCACAGCTTGCATGATGTCGTGAAGCAGGTGGAGGATGGTGACAAACTTTTGAGGGCAGCTGAATTTGAGGAGGACACTCCATAATCCCTTGTGGTTGACAGTGTCGAAGGCCTTCGTGAGATCAAAGAAGGCCATGTACAGCAGTTGGTGCTGTTGCCTGCATTTCTCTTGTAATTGACGTGCGGTGAAGATCATGCCCATTGTGCCCCTTATCGGGCGGAATCCACATTGCGACTCGAGTGCTCAAACAGAACTCGAGAGCAAGAAAGCAGCTCTACAGATGCCTGAAGGCCGAGGTCCAACAAAAAACTCATGACCTAAAGAACAGATGGTGGGTGGAGAAAGCGCAGGAGATCCAGCAGCTAGCCGACAACCACAACGTGCGTGGATTCTTTAGCGCAGTCAAGACCATCTACGTCCCAAGCAGCCAAGGCCCTACCCCTCTGCATGCCAAGAACGGAAAGGTACTCATCAAGGACAGAGAGGCAGTCAGTGCCCGCTGGAAGGAGCACTTCGAAGATCTCCTTAACCACGACTCTGTCTTTGACGTGAATGTCCTCAACTCCATCCCACAGCATGCTACCCACCACCATCTCAGCACAACCACAGCCCAGCATGAGATTGAAAAGACCATCCGACAACTGAAGAACAACAAGGCCTCAGGAGCAGATGGAATCCCCGCCGTGGTAATAAAGCATGGCGGAGAAGCACTACTGGTGTGAATTCATGAACTCCTCTCTCTTATCTGGAAGGAGGAGAGCATGCCAGGGGATCTCAGAGATGCCGTAATTGTGACCATCTTCAAGAAAGGTGATAAGTCCAATTGTGGTAATTACAGAGGAGTTTCCCTGCTGTCTGCCACAGGGAAAGTCATCACAAGAATCCTCCTCAATCACCTTCTCCCAGTGGCCGAAGAGCTCCTCCCAGAGTCAGGCTTAATACCCAGGTGGTAAAGATGAAAATCTACCCCTACATATCAAAGGTCATACTTAGGTCCACGTAGATTGTTTATCATATCTGCAATTTGACAACTCCTTAAATTGTCCCTTTACGTGCACACTAAGCTGCCACTGACCTTGCACTAAGTTGTCATGCATTGCTTTTCTGCTGCACTAGTGAGAAAAAGGCCCATCAGACCATGTGCTAGCACCATCTTTTCATTCTGAAAGCATTTGGTATGCTCTATGACCTTCACTGAACAGTGAAACTGATTCAACATTTATTATGTATACTGACAGAAATGCTGGCTGTTAATTTGTGGCCACAATATTACAGACAAAGCCTAACGTTTGAGGAGAAAGAGTACATTTTCAGAATTAGCTTTCTGAATGGTTTTAAGCATGTCAGCACTATTGTGGGTCACCATCTCTACCAATAGTTACCTGGATTCACCTGCTCAGCATCTACTGTTGGGCATTAACTACTAATCTGCTATAACGTGTAAAAAGATGTTTCAAAGTTGGGTCAGAATTCATTTTGAGTCATTATTGTAATTGCACAAAGCACCATACACAGTGTTGTCTCTATCAAGGGCAAAACTCCAAATTATGATGTAACCTCTAAGTCATGTGGCCTCGTACATGTTACAAACTGAGGCCACCTGATTGAAATACAGAGCCCATTACAATGCGCTCTCACTGGTTTGCTTGAGGGAACAGCAAATTGCTGGACAGACAACAGAAAAAGTATCATTTAAAAAATAATAATAACAATTTGAAGCTCTCTCAGTGAAGCTCCATTTTGGCCAGGCTGATTGAACCAGTCAAATTCAGATTGCCTTGAATCTTTGGCCCAGATCCATGGTCATCTCTAATAAACCCATCTTACAACCTGAAGAGAACACAGCTTGTTTTGTATTACAGCGGGCAATGCAAATTTCTGAGTGTTGGATTTAATATCTCTTCATTGACACAAATATTTTCTAGTCTTTTCAAATAATATCAGTTCTTAAATTGATTCTTTTGAATGAATAACTGGAGGTCTAAGAAGCTTGCATGAACTATGAGATACAATGTGGAAAAATCCACTTGGAGCGACATCACATTGTATTAATGCACAATGCTCTACTGTACATGGCATGTGATCTATACTTACAGTAGTGAAGAGACACATGTTTTTAATCTAATTCAATAAATCCAGACCCATAATGCAACTAATCTCTGCAGAACTCCTATTGAGAAACATGAATACGACATGAACAATTCAGTGTGTTGTGAATTCAGAACTTAACTGTTTACTTGACCAACAGTCTTAAACAGAATACATACAATTATGCCTATGCTTTGCAAGGTCAATAAAGTCACTGGTGGGCTTGCAATAGTCACATGCAGTAGATTTTACTTTCTCCTGGGATAAACTATTTTTATATTATAATTTAAATGTTATATTAGGAAAAGAATTAACTAAAGCCGGAAGCTTTGAGAGTTTATTTCTCCAGTGCTGGTGTATCATGTGGAACTACATTGGATAGGCTAAGACTCACTGAAGGCATGTTGAAAAGTCAATAGGAGATGCCTAAATAGTTAATGTGTACCAAACTTGTTTGTACTTGAGAACGAAGTTCTGCATTGGAACATTTTCTGCTTCACCCCCATATTGATCGCAGCACCAGTTAAAATGGTGATCAAACATTGTAGTTACCTGAAATGCTGCTGCCATCTATGGACTTGAAAACATCGACCATATCGCGTAAACCATTAAAAAAAACTATTTGTGCTCAGGGGATGTTTAGTTTAATATTTCTCGGACCCAGTTTGGAAACTGCAGCTACACAGCACAGCAGTTCCTGCAGTGCATGCGGTCTGTATTTGCTATTAAATAGGATGTGGCTGTTCAAAGAGTACAAGTAAAGGAATAATCTGTATTCATAATGCAATGCTCTATCTAATTCACACAATTTAACAGTCACATAAGTTCTGAAGTGCTTGATAGGAATCAGTAATAACTGACAGCTTAGACCTAGAGATGTTTATAAAACAGGGAAAAGCAGTGTTACTTACTGACATCAAAAAGCTGCCAAAACAGACTAAAAGAGTAAACTTCAGAGATGTATGTAAGCTGGGAAATTGACATATCTACTGAAATGTAATATGCTCAGTCCAACAGTGTTAAAGTGCAATGCATCTAAAATTGAATTTCTTCTTATAAATTTGAGTGAACTGGATTTTTTTAGTCATGAATTACATAAGAAACATATCTGTATAATACTCCTGTAATAAATAACATGTACATCAAACAGTCGTGGTACTGGACCATTTTTACTTTTTGAGATACTTTGGTCAAGTGTTATTTATGAATATTCCAGATTCTGTGTAATAAAACTATACTGCGTGGGTTAGAGAATGCTGGGCATTAATTTAAGTTAAAGACTTAAATTAACTTAACAAACAAATGTCAAACGAGACTATAACACTCAACAGAAAAACCACAATGGCCAACTACCTTAAATAATTAGAATTATTCACAGGCTTCTATTCTATCTACAATAGAACTTCTATACATTGACATAACAACCCACAAATTACTATGGATGATATTTAGTGGCTGAATGCTTAATGTGTTTGTATGACATTCCTCTGCCTACTATCTTGGCAAAGGTGTTAGCCCATTTAAAATAAATGGGCTAACACCTGTATTAAAATAATGGTCAGAGCAAAGTCTTACAGACACATTGGCCTAGAAATTTGTCTCGGGCGGTGGCGTATAATGGGCGGTATTGGATCAGCGGCCTGTTACATGCAGTCAATGGAACTGAATATCAGGCGCTGTGTATAACGGGTGGTCGATCCGACATCGCCCGTTGTACGCCACTGCCCGAGATGAATTTCTAGGCCATTTAGTGTTAATCCACTGATTGTACCAAGAATAATTTGCAGGTTAATATTTCTTAAGCTTTGATGACTGTTGTAGCAGTACAAGAGGAAAATCAATTAGTTTAAATATATAAATTCTGTGTAACAAAGAAACATTCTTTGGCTTCATGTATTTCTTTAAGTTGACTTGAAATAATCAAGATTATAAATTTACATGAAATAATTTTCATAGACTTTATAGGAAATGGGGGGGGGGGTGTTAAATTAATTATGCAGTAAAATGCGAATGAAAGGCAACCTTAAATAAAGGGCTTTGAGCAGTTTATTAAGCATAACTGTTGTAAAGTAAGTGCAAAAGCAAAACCAGAACAAATGAAAAAAAATCTCACCACACATGGCAAGAGGCTGCCGAGACACGTTTTGGCACTGCTCCCCAAGCTTTAGTAATTCTGCCAGCTTTCTTACAAAGGAGCCAAATTAGTTACACAGAAAACATTTCGCTGCGGGAACCGTCATTTTGTTAAAGCCACATCCAAAAACTGCTTCAGCTGTAAAAAATACAAATAATTATATAATTATTGAAAACGCTAGTGCAGCACATGAATTAGATAAATACTATTTTGTGCCAAGAGTGCTGGCATAAAATGTAGTGTTTTTTATTTGGTGCTTTGTATAGAACTCAGTAGATTATGGTGGTCACAGTTTGAAAAAAAAATTCTGACTAGTTAATCGTCTTCACGCTTTCATGCCTTTCATCACACAATAGACTGCCAAATGTTGATTTTTGTTCAAAGGTGTAAGATTGATAAACCTTGTAATACTCTGTGATGAAACAGCGAAAATTATAAGCAGATTTTTGATGTGGTGCAAACAGACTCAGGTAGCCCCCTGAGGGTTAAAGTGCTGGGGTATTTAAGCATTTCTTTCCTAAACCTGTACAAGATGGCTGGTTTGGCAGTTTCCCTGCACACTTTGAAACCACACTGTAATTTCATTGCAACAATATGGAACATCTAGAATTAATTTACATATTAAAAAATAAATCCACATAAGGTGTTTGGGCAATAAAAAGTCAAAAGAATCTAGCTTCAAAGCACAAAATAGTGCCACATTGCAACATCTGTAATTATTTTAAAAAGGGTTTCTTTTATTAAGAAGCATTATGAAAAATAAATTTAATACATTATAATATGCATTACTTTTCTGATTCTTAGTTAAGATGATGTGCTTAGCAGAAGAAATTCTTTATGTCAATGGATAAATCTTTTCTCTTTACATTTGCAGTGCTCCTATTCCTGGCTGTTTAAAAAAATTACAGAACAATTGCTGTTTAACACTACATTAGCAGTCCAAATCGGAACACTGATTATTTCCTAGAGTATTTTGTCAGTTTTGAGTTGGAAAATATGATTATATTACCGACTCCATTTTCGGGAATGGGTTCTGTGGTTCAGCTGGATTGGTGCTATCTGATATGTAACCTTCAGGGCTTCCTGTAAGGTAATTATCATGCTGAGATGAGCTAATCTCATGCTGAATACTACACCTGCCTCATTCAACTAATAAATAGGCCTTCGCCATCCACAGACCGCCTGACCTGACTTATTATACTTTACCCATCAGCAAAGAGACTCATATCATCTGTAGGCCAAAGGTGAATTGCCTGCAGACAAAGTTGAAATGAATTTTTTGCAGTCCCATTTCACAAGGCAGTCAAACCACATAATTCTGAAGAGCACAGCTCCTTAAAGACTTTGCACTTTTAGCTCTGTCACAGTTATATATGTTTATAAGTACTGTTGGTGGCTCCTTCTGCAGGTTTGGAGTGGCTGACTCAAAGATTGGCATAGCGTGATTCTTTAAATGCCAATCTTTGATAAACCAATAAAATTCAGAGACTAGCCACTGACAGTACTTATGTATTATAAATCTTAGCTCAACAATTTCCTTACTAAATTAGAAAGCCAAAGCAATTTTCTCATACTGATAAAGAATTTGTCTGTTATGTTTACAGTCACAAACACCAATATTCAATCTGCCAAATGGTGGAATTTGTTTAGGAAGCAAATATGCTGCGAATGGTGCCTAATACTTATTTGTACTGATCTCTTTAATGTCTAAAAGCGGACTTTTTTTCCCTTGGAAAAAGAACAACCATTTTCCTTTCTTGTTCAAAAATCATTTTTTGTAGATAAATGTGAGCTAATTAATTTGCAAAAGCTGCATAATACAAACTTCCAAGAATCTTTAACCCATCATAGTGTTCTGTTCAGCTCATACCTACCTGTAACTCATATTATCACAAATTCTGTTGAAAAACTCAGATGACGCATTTGGCGCAATAAAATAGAACAGGCAAGGGTATTTATTTTGTGTAATTGCAATCCATATTTTGTTTTAAATGACAAAATGATGTCCACAAAAGCTCCCCAACCCCAACAAACGAACAAATCCAAAGGTAGTATTATACAAAAATATGAGGTAGAATCACTTATGTATCCAGAGCTCTTTGCCAAAGAGCAAAATACATCCTATATTTTACAGACAAATAATGAAACATAGATATGGGACTGATGTAAGAAGTTAAATTATTCAAAAAAATTCTCATCGCTTGCAGTCAGTTTTAAAATTTCTCATTGACTTGTACACTCACAGGGAATGCTACTTACCTGTAAGACTTATTAGGACATGTCAGTATTAAGTGTCCTCTAATATGCAAGCTGGAACGTGTGGATGTATTAACTGTCACCAGTTCACTCTTAGCACTGTGATTAGCAAGAGTACAATCTGCAGGCTCAAGCAAGCTAAGTGGTTTGGTTTCTAAACTTCCCTCACTGCTTTGTACAGGACTGGATTGTCACCTCTTGCTGATTATCTTCCAGTTGCACTTTTGTGACATTGACAAAATCACAAAATGAAACATTTGAAAAGTGAATAAAGTGCAAAACATTCCTCAGTGGCTGCAGCTACAAATTTTGAATTTGTCATACTTTTGGCTGTGGTGCAAAAATGCTAACCACAAATCTCAGACAGTTTGGAATTAGTCTCGTAACCTAACACCTCTGACGCTGTATCAGACATGGTGTCCAATTGTTGAAGAATAGTAAACAAGTCACATTAAGCCTTAAATATCAAGGTATGGCCAACCACATCTAATTGTCATTCTGGAAATCAGCACTGTGCAAAGCTAAAATTTTAGATTACCTTTTAATCCAATGTATTGGCATTTCTACATCAGAAGCATGTTGTTTGCATTCAGACCAAAAATGTTTTTAGTTACGCAAACAACGGTTGCAGTTTTGTGCTGTGTTATATTTTGGGAAAATAAAGGAAATTTGTCTGTCATCTTTATTCTGATTAATTAAATTACAAATACATAAAGCAAATGGATCAGGACCCAGGTTTAAAAACAATTAGCCTAGTCTCAAGAATCTAAAAGCAACTTCAGGGAAGAAAATCCCTTTGTTAAATAAATGAAACATAACCCACGGATGTTTCATGAGTTACTGCAGACAAGCAGATGCCTAATATTCAGTACTTGATGCTGATTGAATCCAGATTTACTACTTGATTTGCAGATTCTTATTCAAAAGTCTAAGCAGGCATTTTTAAATATTGGGCTTTTCTCAATAAGAACTAACTTTTAAACATACTTTTAATCTTGAAATACTGTTGACTACACAATATTAAAGTATAGTTAGATATTCTAAACGATTGTCAGCTCTGATAGCAATGCAAAAACAAAATACTGCGGATGCTGGAAATCTGAAATAAATAAAAACATGCTGGAAACACTCTCATCTGTACATGGCTTAGGTTTTCAAAGTGATGTACTGTAGACCAAAAACTTTATATAGCCTGCATTTTTTGATTGCAGAATCCTGTATTATATAAAATTTAACAATAACTGTAGCCCATAGAGGAAAAACAATCTATCTTATTATTATTATCTTGTGAAATCATATTCAAATTAAACAATTACTGTAACAGTATATTTCAAAATGATGCCAACTTCATTGGCTCCCTAAATAACAAATAGCTGTTTTACATGACACAAACATAATTTGACTGTCACAGACAATAAACAAGTCATTAAAACTGTACTACGGTGAACTGTAGTGAGTATCTGAAGTCCTAGATATCCTGAGTAATCTATGGAGGTAATTATATGCAGTGCAATGATATCTATTACCTGTATAATTTGGATAAATTATGGTTGGCCTATATATATGCCTATTTCAACTACAGTAAATTTGACATGACTCATATTTGGAATAGAACGTTTCAGGTATATACTGAAAAGCCCCAGTCTTGAAGTAAATTATTTTCTTCCAATATAACCACTCCTGTCATAAAGAATTACATTTCAGATTTAGTGATGTTAGATGTCAATTGTAATTTGGTGACGGGCAGTTTATTGGTGGCATGTAACGCTCTGCTTGGGACCTACAACTTAGGTCGGAGGCTGCCATATCATTAAAAACCAGTGATCCTTCACTGATGACATAATTTGACTGGCAGAAAAAAGAGTGGAAAACTGCTTGCTTCCACCTGCACATTGCTGCTGCATGTCAGAGATGAATTTGGCTTAAAATTAGAAGTGCAGCTTAGTGGAGTGTCAGCAGTGATTTCTCCGTTTTCCACTTTAAATCTGAGGAGAAATTTCTACCGAGCAATTTCACCTCATTTCACACCTATTTGACATTTTTCATGGGCTGTATTGCCTGACTTGCAAACTCTTGACATTTTTTCCCCAGCTGTAAGTAGCCTTGCACTGTGTTGCTATATTTGTTGTAATATTGTTTCTATTGATATGCATTCTGTGCTGTGTTTGGGTCATAATAAAGATGCCACAGACCACTCAAACTGTAGAGGCATGCAACTACAATGGCATTTTCTTTTGCATTTCATCAACTGTATAGAACTGTTTTCTCTCAGAACAGTTTCACAGCAGTTCCCCTAAGTGGGCCTTGTCCCCTATGACCCAGAAGCTGTACTTTATATGTAATCTGTTTCTGCAGCGCGGCATGACCCAAGAATTAACAGTTAGCATAGGAACCGGAGTAGGCTATTCAGCCCCTCAAGCCTATTCTGCCATTCAATTAGATCATGGCTGATCTGTATCTGTACCTTAAATGATCTGTACCTCAACTCCATTTACCCGCCTTTGATACCCTTACCCCACAAAAAAATCTATTGATCGCAGTCTTGAAAATTTGAAATGACCCAGCATCCACAGTCTTTTGTGGGAGAGTTCCAGATTTCCACTACCATTTGCATGAAAAAATGCTTCCTGATTTTATCACTAAATGGCCTAGCCCTAATTGTAAGATTTTGCCCTCTTGTTCTGGATTCTCCCACCAGAGGAAAGAGTTTCTCAAAATCAACCCTATCGAATGCCTTTATCACTTTAAACAACTCGATTAGATCACTCCTCAAGCTTCTAAACTCCAAGGAATATAAGCCAAGTTTATGAAACCTATCATCATAATTTAACCCTTTAAGCCCTGGTATCATTCTGGTGAATCTGCACTGTACCCCTTCCAATGCCAATACATCTTTCCTGAGGTTCGGTGCCCAGAACTGACCGCAGTACTCCAGATGGGGTCTGACCAAAGCTCTGCATAATTTTATCAATTGTGAATTCCAACCCCCCTTGAGATAAATAAAAGCAAAATACTGCGGATGCTGGAAATCTGAAATAAAAACAGAAAATGCTGGATAAACTGAACAGGTCAAGCAGCATCTGTGGGGAGAGAAACAGAGTTAACGTTTCAGGTCGATGACCTTTCATTAGATACAATGTTGTATCCGTGTGTTAATGGAGACACGGAATGCAGGAGTTGGTTTCACAGGTGTTTACTGAACAAAGTCTGGAGGTGAACTAACAGATACAAGACACTATACAGGCTTATATAGCCCGAGTGGTCATTACCGGCATTACAGTACACAGGGGGCTCTTAAAGGCACATACACCACAATGCCTCCCCTTTTAGACAATCAGTACATAACATTTTAAGTAATCATTAATTAACATGTTACAAGAACAATAATCTACACATTTGCTGCAGTTAATCAATTATAAGTCAGTCTCTCTGGAGGCTTCCTGACTCGGTCCGGATAACGCGGTGGTGTAGTAGTTTTTGGTGGTGTAGTAGGTTCTTTTGGCAAGGTCGATTCGGCTTGAATGCCAGTGTCGGGTTCATCTGGTTCCAGTATCACCGGATCGGAGGTAGATACTATGGGTATCTCAGCTTCCTCATTAGGCGTATAGAGTTGTGGTGTAGGTTGTCCCTTTTCGGATGACTCTATGATCTGGTCAGCATGGCGCCTTATTATGCTTTCTCCAATGTCCACGGTATACATCAGATGTCCTAGTCGTGTGCAAATAGTTCCAGGCTGCCATTTCTCGGTACGGTAGGCCCGGGCCAAAACTTGTTGACCTATCTGGAAGGTTCTAGTTGGCCTTTCATTCATGCCTTGAAATTGCCGGTTCTCCACGTCCCTTCTGATGTTTGGCTTGATCAAATCCAGCCGGCATCTTAGGCTTCTATTGAAGAAAATCATGGTGGGAGTTTGGTTTGTAACCACATGTGTTGCATTCCTGTATGCAAACAAGAAGTTATCTACCTTATGCTGTAGATTTATGTCTTCATTACCCATGGCCTTTATGGCCTTCTTGAAGGTCTGGACAAACCTTTCGGCCAATCCATTGGTGGCGGGATGGTATGGGGCGGACGTGTAGTGCTTAACCCCATTGTTTTTTAAGAACTTCCTGAATTTTTCGGACACAAATTGCGGTCCATTATCAGAACAGATCTGTTCAGGCAGCCCATTCCTGGCAAATATGGTCCTTAATACTGTGATGGTTTTTTCCGTGGTGGTGGAGGACATCTTTATTACCTCTGGCCACTTGGAGTGTGCATCAACCGCGATTAAGAACATTGAGTCCATAAATGGACCAGCAAAGTCGATGTGTACCCTTTGCCATGGAGATGAGGGCCACTCCCATGGATGTAGAGGGGCTTGTGGTGGGGCATTTTGGACCTTCTGGCATCCTAGGCAGCTCTTGGTCATTTCTTCGATGTTTCCATCGATACCTGGCTACCACACAAACGCTCTGGCTAGGTTCTTCATTTTCACTCCACCCAGATGCCCCTCGTGAAGCTCCTTTAGCACTTTATGCTGGAGTTTGGGTGGAATCACCACTCTGGATCCACACATCAAGGTTCCTCGGCACACTGACAGCTGTTCTCTTCTTTGCGAGAATGCTGGCAACAGTGGTTCGCCATGTGCTGGCCATCCCTTCACCGTTAAATCGTAGACTCGTGAGAGAGTCGGGTCATTTCTCGTTTCCTTTTCAATGGCAAAATTTGTTACTGGTAGACATTCCACTATGGTTGAGTGGATCATCTCCACTGGGTCCACTGTAGGTGCCTCTTCTACCGTTGGCAACGGCAGGCGCGATAAACCATCAGCATTCCCATGCTGTTTTGATCCTTTGTATTCAATGTCATATTGGTGTGCCCCTAGGAAAAGGGACCACCTCTGTAGCCTTTGCGCTGTCATAATGGGAACACCCTTTTTAGGTTGAATATGGAGACGAGGGGTTGATGGTCAGTCAACAAGGTAAATTTTTGTCCGTGTAGGTAATGGTTGAATTTCTTCACTCCCCATACCAGGCTGAGTGCTTCCCTGTCGATCTGGGCATAGTTACGCTCAGCTGAGTTCAATGAGCGTGACGCAAAAGCTATCGGCCGCTCCGAGCCATCAGGGAATCTATGCGATAATACCGCTCCTATGCCGTAAGGGGGGATGCATCACACACCAGTCTGATTGGCAGTGATGGGTTGTAATGAGCCAAAACTTCCTTGGACGTGATCAAGCCTTTGCATTTATGGAAGGCACGTTTACAGTCTTCACTCCATTTCCAAATTACTCCCGTTTGTAGCAGTTCGTTAAGAGGGTGCAGAACAGTTGACAAGTTCGGTAAAAATTTATGATAGTAATTTATCAATCCCAGGAACGACCTTAATTGTGAGACATTTTCAGGTGCTGGGGCTTTTATGACCGCTTCAATTTTTTCAGGTGACTTATGCAACCCTTCCTCGTTAATTATGTGGCCACAATATGATATTTGTTTCTGGAAAAATTTGCACTTGGGGCGATTTGCTCGTAGGCCCCGTTCTCTCAGCCTAGTGAGCACCTGCTCCAAATTGGCAAGGTGCTCGTTGTCGTTTTCTCCTGTTACAAGGATGTCGTCTAGGTAGCATTGAGTCCCCGGAATCCCTTGGAGGACTTGCTCCATAGCTCTTTGCCAGATAGCTGGAGCTGATGCTACTCCGAAAACCAGTCGATTGTACTGGTACAGGCCTTTGTGTGTATTTATCGTGAGATACTTTTTAGAGGCCTCTTCAACCTCCATCTGTAGATATGCCTGTGACAAGTCAATTTTGGTGAAACGTTTCCCTCCGGATAGTGAGGCGAAAATATCTTCTATCCTCGGAAGAGGATACTGTACCGTGTGAAGGACTGGGTTTACAGTCACCTTGAAGTCCCCACAGATGCGAATTTTTCTCTGTTCTTCAGATTTATCATTATTCAACGTTTTCTTCATGACCGGGATGATGGGTGTTGCCCACTTGCTCCAATCTATCTTGGATAATACGCCTGCCTTTTCCAAATTCTCCAGCTCTGCCTCGACTGCTGGACGAATTGCGTATGGCACCGGCCTTGCCTTAAAAAACTTGGGAATTGCCACATCTTCCACTTTTATTGAGGCGGTGATGCCTTTCAAGGTTCCTAGTTCCTGTTGAAACACTTCCTTGGCGTTGGCCAAGATGTCTTTTAATCGTTCAGGTATGACGTCATCATCATTTTTTTTCTTACTGGTCACCGTCAGTGCCTGAATGGAGTGCCAGTCTAAACGTATCTTCCTGATCCATTCACGTCCCAACAGCGGTGGACCACCATCTTGCAGAATGTATAAATACAACTTCTGTATTTCCTTGCCGTTGTATACAACAGGCACCCTTATTTTCCCTTTGGGGTATACTTTCTGCCCCGTATATGTTTTCAAGATAATGGATGTGTCTTTCAAAGGTATATGCGGAAATAGCCGCTCGTAATCCCGTCGACTTATGACGGTCAGAGCTGATCCTGTATCTAGCTCCATTTTAACTGGGGACCCCGCTATTGTGAGGGTAACCCAAATGGTCTGGTAATCTTCTTTGGCAATTACATTATGTAATTTGAGACAGCTTAGTCTCTTGTTTCCGGAGTCGCTATCGCTCTTCTGGTCTTCGGAGCTACTGTCCATCATCATTTGTACCTTTCTGTACTTTTCCTTATTGATTTTTTTCCTGTCCGTGGATTTTTTGTTTCCAGATCGGCATACACGTGCAATGTTGTCCAATCTTTCCGCATTGCCTGCATGTTTTGTCCTTGAACCAGCAGTCCCTCTGGTCATGGGTGGATCTGCCGCAGCGATAACATCTCTCGAAACCCTGTGTCATTTCATGGGTGCCGAAGTCCTGTGGCTTTTGCTGTATCTCTGCAGCTCCTCTTGCGGCTGCTTCGTATGATACAGCCACACTGAAAGCCTTGTGCAGTGTCAAATCTTTCTCAGAAAGTAGCCTTTTCTGTTTTCCTTCACTTAGGAGACCGCAGACGAATTTGTCTCGAAGAGAATCTGCCAGTCCTGCCCCGAATTGGCAGTGCTTTGACAGCTTCCTTAATTCGGTGAGGTAATCAGCGTTACTTTCATTCTTGTGCTGATTCCTCCTGAAGAATTTGAATCGTTCCGCTATCAGCAGTGGTGTTGGGTTTAAGTGCTTCTGTAGGGTATCAACAATCTCCTTAAAATTCTTGTTCTTCGGTTTGGCTGGAGTGATTAAGTTTCGTAACAGCCCGTATGTCCTTGCGCCCATTAGATTTAGAAGTACTGATGCCTTTTTATCATCCTCTATTTCATTTGCTGTGCAATATACCTCCACTCTTTCCACATATGTGGTCCAATCCTCTACATCACTATCGAAAGCAGTAATATTACCAGTCTTAGGCATCTTGAAAAAAAAAATGGCGCCTCCCGCGCTTTCCTTTCTTCCCCGCAGAAAAAAAATGGCGCCTCCTGCGCTTTCCCGCTGCTGCCGCTGCTGACAACGCTGTTCTCTGTGGTTTTTATTTACATAGGTATTTTTAATAGGTGGAGACTCGTTTCCGCCGGACTCTCTGGGACTTTTCCCTCCCTCTGCTTGGTCCGAACGCCAACCTGCTTTGCAGCGCCGGCCGTCTCTCGAGTGCTCCACCCTCTGTCTCTGTTTGCCTCCGCCTTCGCTGCTCGGCCCCGCTGCAGAGCCAGCCGATGGAGCCCCAGCCCGCCGCCCAGGAAGTATTATTGCAGTACCTGCCACCAGCTCGGCTAGCTGCTGAAACCACAGTTTTTTTTTCTTTCTTGTTTATCTTTGACTTTCGTCTGAGGAATCGATTTCCTTGAGGTGCTGCCGAATTTCAGGTAAGTCCATTTCCAATTCGTCGCCACTGTTGTATCCGTGTGTTAATGGAGACACGGAATGCAGGAGTTGGTTTCAAAGGTGTTTACTGAACAAAGCCTGGAGGTGAACTAACAGATACAAGACACTATACAGGCTTATATAGCCCGAGTGGCCATTACCGGCATTACAGTACACAGGGGGCTCTTAAAGGCACATACACCACATACAAAGTCATCGACCTGCTCTGTTTCTCTCTCCACAGATGCTGCCTGATCCCTTGAGATAAAGGTTGGAATTCATTTTGTACCTGTGCACTAGATTTAGTGATTAGTGAAGGTGGACACTGAAATCCTTTGCTCCTCCACAGCTCCTATTCTCTCACCATTAAGAAATTATTCTGATTTGTCTTTCTCAGATCCAAAGTAGATGACCTCACACTTCCTCACATTGAACTCCATCTGCCAGAGTTTTGCCCACTCATTTAATCTGTCTATGCCCCTTTGTAACTTCCTGCTCCCATATATACAACTTACTGTGCCACCTAACTCAGGTGTCAGCCTTGGCTAACTCTCACCTCAAATTTAAAATTCTCACCCTTGTGTTCAAATCCCTCCATGGCCTTGCCCCCCTTGTAACCTCCTTCAGCCCTACAACTCTCAAGAAGCCTGCGATCCTCCAATTCTCTGGTGCATCCCCGACTTCATTCACCCTACCATTGACAGTCACGCCTTCAGCTGTCTAGGCCCTAAGCTTCAGAATTCCCTCCCTAAACCTCATCCGCCTCACACCTCTCTCTCCTATTTTAAGACACTCCTTAAAATCTACCTCTTTACCAAGCCTGTCCTAATGTTTCCTTCTTAGGCTCGGTGCCAATTTTTGTCTGATTACGCTCCTGGGACATTTTACTATGTTAAAGGGGCTGTATAAATGCAATTTGTTGTTGTTCAAGCATCACTCCAGAGACTTGAGCACGTAATCCAGGTTGACACTTCAGTGACGTCTTTCGGATGAGAGGATGAACCGAGGCCTCATGTGTCCTCTTGGCATTATTCAAAGAAGATCAGTGGTGTTCTCCTAGGGGGAGAAATTCAGTTGTTAGCGCCACCCGTTAGCGCCTTAAGAGGGCGATAAGTGGGGCGCGATGCGGCTAGCGCCCGGGCGCGGCGAGACCTGCGCCTCTCGTGAAATTGAGCGGACATTTAGCGGCGGCACAAAACCGCAACGCCCGCTCAGCTGCGCGCGCAGATCCTGACGTCATTTCATGGTGCAATGCCCTTGGGGCGCCCCGAACCGGAACTTCAGTGGCGCCCCCTCCTTTCCGCCTGGCGCTCCCAGCGACTGGTTGACTGGAACGGTTCCCAGTCGCTGTGGGGCTGGGGGGGCGCTATTTAAAGGGGGCTCTTCCTGGCATCTTAGTGGTAGCCATTTTTGGACCACTCCTTCTGTGAGAGAGAGATTTGCAGAGAGACAAAGGGAGAGAGCTTTCTGCATTGAGTCAGTGCTCGCACAGGTACTTCTGGCTTCGGCCCAGAACTTTGTAGTTGGTTTGATTTTTCACTGGCATAACCTTGAGTGGCCACATACTATGGGGGCTGCAATGGGTGGAAACGTTGGGTTTCTCCATTGCATTGAGAGAGCTCAGAGATGCCGAGAGAGAGTGCCAATCATGGCCAGATGGAGGAGGGCCAACAGGCGTCGGCACAGGAGGCCTTACCCTCCCAGGGTATTCCACCAACAGTTCTCATACCTCAACATGTCTGAGGAGCAGTGTTTTCGGAGGCTTCGATTCAGCAGGGAGGTGGTCACTGAGCTCTGCCACCTGCTTCAGCCAGATCTGCAGCCTCAACTGAGGAGCAGGACATCTCTGTCGGTGCCAGTGAAGGTCACAGTGGCTCTCAACTTCTATGCCACCGGCTCCTTCCAATCCACTACTGGGGATATTGCCAATGTCTCCCAGTTCGCGATGCATTGCTGCATCCGCCAAGTCACGAATGCCCTCTTTAAAAGGAGACGTCAGTACATTTCCTTCCCCATGACCCTGGTCAAGCAGCAAGAGCGCACAATGGGATTTGCAAGAATAGCGGGCTTCCCCATGGTCCAGGGCGCCATTGACTGCACGCATGTGGCTTTGCGGACGCCGAAAGAAAATGCCGAGGATTACCGCAACCGGAAGGGGTTCCATTCATTGACCGTCCAGTTGGTGTGTGACCACAGACAGCTGATACTAGCTGTCAATGCCCGCTTTCCAGGCAGCAGCCACGACACCGTCATTCTGCGCCAGACTTCTGTGGCAGACCTTTTCGAAGCCCCGGCTCACCCAGGAGGCTGGCTTCTCTGGGACAAGGGCTATCCTCTGTGCACCTGGCTGATGACCCCGCTCCGTGTGCCCAGCACCCCTGCTGAAGAACGATACAATGAGAGCCATCAAGCGACCAGGAACATCATTGAGCACACAATCAGCGTGCTAAAGCAACAGTTCCGCTGTCTGGACCATTTCGGGGGAGCCCTTCAGTACTCACCTGAGCGAGTCTCCCATTTCGTTGTAGTGTGCTGCATGCTGCATAACCTGGCAATCCTCAGGACTCAGCCACTGCCACCAGACATTGGAGCACCAGCAGAGGAGGAGGAGGAGGAGGAGCACCAAGACGGGAGGGAGGCACAAAGTGCAAGGGCCGTCCATCAGCGGCTTATTACAAGTCGGTTCTAGGCCCCCTCTGAGGGAATGGCTTGTGCCATTGAAAGAACATGAATGGAACCGTTCTGCAACCCCTGAGCCGGTCAAGGCAACAAATAGTTCAAAGAGCAAACATGCACAATCTGAATAAAGGCACTTCTTTATTTAACAAACTGTGTGCCCTTCCCGCATGACAAAGTAATAGAGAGAAACCCCCCAAAAAGCAGTCAGACACATAACTGGCTCTCACAACCTGGAGACAATGAACAAAAGAGTTAACAAAAAATGACCACGATCCTCGGCCTTCACTAAAAAAATTAACAGCATTTTTCCACACCTCCTACTTTTTGCCCTTCAAGGGTGATCTGCTTCGCTTGCGAGATTGGCCCCTTCCCACCCTGCAGCTCCTCCGCAATGGGACCCCAGTGGCTGCAGCAAGGCTGGGGGAAGGCTGCTGAGTGTCAGAAACTGAGTCGGCAAATGCCCTTGAGGTACGGCCTGGACCAGCTTTGGGCCTGGAGGGCCCGGCTGCTGACTGCTCCAACTCTGCATGGGCAGCAGCAGTCTGTCCTACAGGTGGTGGCAGTTGCAGTGGAGAAGCGACAGTGTGGCATCCTGACAGAGAACAGCCACTCCCTGGTCGGACAACACACTGGCACTCCCACGGGGCAGCACTGCAGAATGCGGAGCAATCTGCTGAAGCACAGACTGCTGGCCTGCTGCGGCGCGGCGAGGGCCCCGGCGATTTGTGCCCGATCCAGCGAGGGTGGCAGCAGTCAGTGCTCGTGTGGCCTCAATCTGCGTCTGCATCAGACCAGCCACTGACTGCATTGCACCACTAAGCACTTGCGTGGAAGCTGCCCGTGCTGTCTGTGCTGCACCGAAGTCCTGGACACTCCTTGCCAGTAACTCAATGGATTTGGGCATCCTTGCCACTGCAGCCATGAGCTCAGTGTGCCTCTGCTCCGCCTGGGCGCCCATTTCAGCGAGGAGCCGCACCTCTTCTGCGCTCACTGTAGCAGGACTGGAGGCCAGACTCTCCCTCCGGGGAGAAGGCCGCCGAGCTTCCCTAAACCCCCCCCGCGTTGCTGCAGCCCGCTGGCCAGCCCCGGAGCTTCACCCTCACACCATTCCCCCCTGTTCCCCTCCAGGGAAGACGTGTCCCCATTATGGCCATGGGCTGCCTCGGCTGAGGGTGGCACTGATGGTCCAGCTTCCTCTTCCTCCTCGCCTTCAGAATCACTCACAGTGGCAGCTTGAGGGCCCGCCTCCTCAGCTGGTGAATCAGCATCTGAAAGCAGGGAGGTACAAGAGTTGCTTTAGCGTGAGGACAGGGCGGCAGCGAGGGAGGCATGAATGCTGCAATGCACTGTATTGGTTCGATAGTGGCAAAGGATGCTGGTGTGAGGCTCAAGTGGAAGGAGAGATGTCAAAAAGGTGATGACCTTACCATTGCTGTCCAGAACGGGGTCGACATCTCCAGTGGCGACGGGGCCGATCATCCGGCCTGCCATAATCCACTGGACTCGCTGCTCCAGATCGCTGAGGTCTTGAAGGTGAGGCCGGCCTCCCCCGGTCCGTTGCTGCTGCCTCCTGTTATGGGTCACCTTGCCCTGCAAGAGAAAGGACAGGCTCTGAGTACAGTGTGAAGCCCTGATCTTGGCTGCACTGCCTCCCATGGTCAATTAGCACTTACAGTGTGAAGCCCTGATCTTGGCTGCACTGCCTCCCATGGTGGAATAGCCCTTACAGTGTGAAGCCCTGATCTTGGCTGCACTGCCTCCCATGGTGGAATAGCCCTTACAGTGTGTAAAGTGCTGAATGTGCGTGTGAGTTTCATGAAAGGCCCATAGGTGTTGGATGAGGGCTGGGCATTGGGGCTTTCAGGACCCTTTGGCCATAAAGTGAGGTGGACATGCAGGGATGAAGAGGATACTGAAAAGGGTACTCACCCTGACGACCCGAGTGAGGTCGTTGAACTTTTTCCTGCATTGCACAGGGGTCCTAGGCACCATGCTGCTGGAGGTCACTCTGTGAGCCACCTCCCTCCAAGCTTTGCGATATTCATTGGGCAGCGGCCTCCTGTCACTGTCCTGAACAGGATAGATCGCCTGCACGCCACTGCGCCAACCAGAACCTCCAGGGCCCCCTCACTGAACCTCTGCGCTCGCTCCCCGGCCCTCTCCATGGTCCTAGGCGTTAGAATGTGGCAGCAGGTCTGTCCAGGCCGAGAATCAGGGCTCCGATGCGCAGGGTGTGGCTGCAATCCAAGATCGAACCTCCCCTTTAAGAGCTGACCGGCGCCAGCGTGTCTGCGTGCAATCGCTAACTGGCCGCACCTGCGCTGCGCCCGCCCTCGGTGGTAGCGCCTCGCTTCTCCAGCTTAGCACCTTAGGACAGTCGCGCAGTGCCTGTTTTAGCGCTCCAAGCACCTCCTGGGGCGAAGCAGGTCAATTTAGCAGTAGGTGGCGATAATTTGCGCCGGGCGCTAAATTTCGCGCCCGCGCGAGTATAACGCCCCAAACGTGGTGCTACTGAATTTCTCCCCCTTACTGTCTTGGCCACTATTTATCCCTCAACCAACATCACTAAAACAGATAATCTGGTCATATCTCTTATTGCTGTTCGTGTGCAAATTAGCTGCCATGTTTACCTATATTACAATAGTAACTACACTTTAAGACAAGTACTCGATTGTCTGTAAAGTGTTTTGGGACATCCTGAGGTCATGAACTGCATTATATAAATGCAAGTCTCATCTGCAAACTTGGTTGTACAACTCTCCAATCCTTCATCCAAGACATGAATATATATGGTGAAAAGCTGAAGCCACAGTACACATCCATGGGGAACACATCACATCTCACCAATCAGAGACTGGCCCAGAAATTTGGGTCTCCACGGGTGAGTACGCGCTGGGGACTCATCCGTGGGCCCGATGGAAGTGCCGGTTTCCTGCATGCATTGCGCATGTGCGGGAAACCGGCACTTCCGTTCCTCTGAACGAAGAGGTTCAGAGGTCGAACGCGTGCGCGGGGGAGGCTGCGCGTGCGCATCAAACTTAGTTTTTTTTTACAGGTTTTCCCGTGAGGGTAAGTCTGCAGAATTTACACATTTAAAAAGCAGGCGTAAGGCCTGCTTTTTACAAGGTAAGTGGTGAATTAATTAAAATTAAAACATTTTTTCCACAGGTTTATTATTTTTAAATACTTTAAAGCAAGGTAAGTTTATTTTTAGCCCCATTAGAATATAAAATTATTTTTTCAAAAATTTAAATTATTGTTTAAAATAGTTATTTAATGTAATTTATAGTTTATTTTAAAAATGTGATGTTTTTTAAAATTTATTTGAAGGTTTAGTGCTATTTTGGGGCCGTAGTATTTATAAGCCTTGACAGCACTTCCTGTCAGACTTATGAATGGAGCATTCCCTGCTCCGATTGGCTGCCCATGGCCCACGTGATCCCAGGGGACACATCGAACTAACTGCGCCCCTGGGATAGCAAGCACTGCGTGCCGGCAGCTGGACCAGGCCCCGGATTGGAATTCCACAGGGCCCTACAGCTCAACGGCCGGCGCGCAAGGTAAGTGCAGGTCGGGGGCTTGCACCCGCGGGAAGCCCCTGACCCAAATTTCTGGGCCAATGTTTCCTTTAGCCCTACTTTCTGTCTGCTACCTTGCAACTAATTATTGACTCATGTTACAAGGTTACGTCTAATTCATGCACTCTCATTCTGGTACAGTACCTTGCTTGATGAGAAATTGAATAGGGTACACAGGTAGCACTTCTGATTTTCTGGTGATTTAATCATCAAACTTTCCCTCAAAAGTACCAAGAATGTCAATATTTTTTCAGTGTTCTGAATTTAACATACTAGATATTGGAACCAACTATCCTGAAAAGTTCCCAATATTGTCTTTCCAAGGCCAAATCAAAGATCATAGAATCATAGAATCATAGAATGATTACAGCACAGAAGGAGGCCATTCGGCCCATTGAGCCCATGCCGGCTCTCTGCAAGAACACTTCAGCTAGTCCCACTCCCCCGCCCTTTCCCCGTAGCCCTGCAAATTTTTTTCCTTCAGGTACTTATCCTCTCTTCTTATCCAATTCACTTTTGAAAGCCATGATTGAGTCTGCCTCCACCACCTTCTCAGGCAGTGCATTCCAGATCCTAACCACTTGCTGTGTAAAAAAGTTTTTCCTTATGCTGCCTTTGGTTCTTCTGCCAGTCACCTTAAATCTGTGTCCTTTGCATCTCGACCCTTCCACTAATAGGAACAGTTTCTCTCTATCTACTCTGTCTAGACCCTTCATGATTTTGAACACCACTATTAAATCTCCTCTCAACCTTCCTAAAGTGCGGTGCCCAGAATTGGACACAATACTCCATTTGAGGTCAAACCAGTGTTTTATAACGGTTCATCATAACTTCCTTGCTTTTGAACTCTATGGGGTCGATTTTCTGGCCGCCGTTAGGCGGCTTTCCAGGCGGCCGGGGGCCGAAAATCGGCGAAAAAGCGGGTCGGGACCCCCCCCCCCCCGCCGGGACCCCCCCCCCCCCCCCGGCTGATTCCCCACCCCGTCCGACTTTCGGACCGCCGTTTCTACGCGACCCGCCTCAGTCCCGGCCGCTGCTGGCGGGACTGGTCGTCGGAGCAGTAATGAGCAATTATCTCCTTGTTGAGGTAGATTTTCCGGGGCCAATGCGGCTTTGGGGCTTTCCCCACATCAAACATGCCTGCGGGGAACCCCGCTGATGAGAGCTGGCGTAAAAACAGTTGGCTTGCTTGCTGTCAGCTGCAGGTCAATGAGGGCTCGAGAGATTTAAAGAGGCAGCATTTGCAGGCTGCAGGACCTTGTTGATGAAGGCTTGGGGGAACCTTTTGAAGGCTTAGGAACAGCTGTAGAAAGTTGGAGCCTCACACACTTCTCCAGTGTGAGCTCCTGGGAAGCCCCTCTCACCACCGTAACTCAGCACCCCCTCAACGGAGGCATCTGCCAGAAGCATGGGAGGCCTTTGATACCTTCCCTTCCTGGCATTAGCGGATTTCCAACAGCAGAGGCGGCAGCAGCAGAACCAGTAACAGCAGGATGAGCACCAGGAGCACCAGGCTGCTGCTCACTCACCTGAAGCTGCACAGGCCAGAAGGGGCCAGCGCTTGGAAGTGGCTTGAGAGCACCTTGCTGCGCTTTAGGGGGCCAGTGGGACCCGTTTCTGCACTGGCAGTCCTACTCAGAAGGACTTCCATGAAGATCTGGTTTCTCTGTTCAACAGATGGCCAACACTCCTCAAGAGATGTCATTCTCTTCACAGAATCACAGAAACCCCACAGTGCAGATAGAGGCCATTTCGGCCCATCGAGCCTGCACCGGCACATATCCCACCCTATCCCCGTAACCCCACATATTTTAATCCCCCTAACACTAAGGGTCAATTTATCATAGCCAATCAACCTAACCCGCACATCTTTGGACTGTGGGAGGAAACCGGAGCACCCGGAGGAAACCCACGCAAACACGGGGAGAATGTGCAAACTCCACACAGTCACCCGAGGCCGGATTTGAACCCGGGTCCTTGGCGCTGTGAGGCAACAGTGCTAACCACTATGCCTCTCTTATGAGCACTCACCATGTTTTCCGTACCCTGGCGAGTTATCTCCTCCATGGAGGTTGCCAACCTTTCCATGGTGATGCGTTCATGCGCCAATGACCCCACAAAGGCTCTGCTCATGGTCGCTATGGACTCCTCCATTCGCTCCACACTCGCAGCGACCCTGGAGACAAAACCTGCCAGAGACTCCTGCATCTGTGCATGGAGATCCATCACCTCTTCTCTTGCGGATGGACCCAGAGGCAGAGGATCGACATGAAGCGCAGCTGAGCTGAGCTGGCAGAGCCCTGCGCCCTCTGACGAGGACTCTCCACTGCTGTCCCTGTCTCCATAATCTGCTGAGGCTCACTTGTGAGCTGTGAAACACCAGGTGACAACACTACTCTATGTCCCGAAGGTCCCCCCGAGGTGTGAGTGTCTGCGCTGGTGCTGGGTGCGCTTACTTCTGCTGCCGCTGCACCCTCAGAGGTTGGAGCTTCCTCTGAGGAGTCTGGCTGCACAGCCTCTTCCTCCTCCACAGTGAGGACGAGGGCTCTGGATGGTACGTGGGGGAGTAAAGGAAGGAGTTAGAGATGTAATGCCAAGGTTCTTCTGGTGACTCCCAGCGAGTTGGCATCTTCTGACACCTGCATCCATGCAGCATTGGTCTCAGTGGGAGGCCTCTTCCTCCCTGACCTAGGGAAGAGGACCTCCCTGTGGGCCCTTACCCCATCCAATAATGCCTGCAGTGAAGCCTCGTCGAATTTGGAGGCAGCTCGGGGTCTGGCACTGGCCACAGCTGCTGCAGGCTCCTATGCCATCTTGTATGGTTCGTTTGGAAGCCTTCAGAGGATGCAGTGCTTGCTATGGACCTTGAAAGCACCACAAATGATGACATTATACTGTGGGGATTTCTGACTCGAATTGGACAATTAGCAAGGCTTCCCACATGCTGGGAATTAATTGGCCACTTGAGGGAAAATTGCATGGAGCTGGCTGACACTTTTTTATGTGTGTCAGAAACCCCACATTCGGGGAAACCCGACCATTTCCCACACAAGCCGAAAATTGGGGCCTATGCCTCTATTTTTGAAGCCCAGGATTCTGTATGCATTTTTAACTGTGTTCTCAACCTGCCCTGCCACCTTCAATGATGTGTGCACATATACCCCCAGGTCTCCCTGTTCATGCACTTAAGCTTTCCAAAAACGTGAGAGATATCTCATAGATAGTTTCTCAAACAGAATGTTAGAATTGTTACAACAGT
>NC_140987.1:193041516-193106516 GCF_052327205.1 Somniosus microcephalus | reverse complement strand
AATCCAGTCAGAGAGGTGAATGTGAGTGCCTGCTCATTCTGGCTATTGTAATCACAGGGGAAGTTTAAATAACTCCCAGCCCTGGCAAACAATCCATCCATCACCTGCTTTATGCATTTATGTGCAGTGGACTGTGAGGCCCTCAGTATGTCTCCGGTAGTGCCCTGGGAGGAACCAGAGGCACTGGTAATGCATGGTCACCAGGCCCAGCAGGGAGCAGGTCTTCTTTTAGAAGGCTGCAGATGTCTGCCACCACCTGACGTGACAATCTCAGCCTGTAGAAGCACTGCTCTTCCAAGAGGTCAAAGAAGCTGAGCCTCTGTCTGTACATCCTGTGACATGGGTAGTGCCTCCTGCGACCTCAGCCCCTCTGTTGGTCTATCCTCTCTCCTGCGCACCTCTCTTCTGCACCTGCTGATCCCACCACAGCACGTCATCACTGCCATGGATGGTGATGGTCTTCCTCATCCCATGCAGTCTCAAAAACATCCACGGTGCCACCCATCCTGCTGGTGTCCCTTTGAAAGGACCCAAACTTCTCAAAAACCTCTATGCTGGCAAGAACTCTCTGCTAAATATTTGCCAGAGGCAACTGACAAAACAGCTGTAAGCACTGAGCCTTTATTGAGATCGGGCAATCTGAAGTTTAAAGAACCCCATGACATGCACCTGAACCCCGCTTCCTTTTCACTGGCGAGTTTCCTGAGCCCCGGGAAATCCGTGCTGGAGGCGTTAAATTCAAAGGAATGTTAAAATGAATTGAAAATTCCCTCATTTCCATGCAATTATCATGTTAAATGCTGTGTTAATTACCAACCCGCCTGTGCTTATTATCGCACCGACTTAGGCGAGCAGGTTATTCGCATGCAGCCAATTAAACCCAGAAGTGGGCATGTTGCAGACAGTTTGCGGTCGCTCTAAAATGTTTTTGTATTTTTACTACCCACTCAACTGCAAGCCACCCGTTCTTGGGTGTTAAAATTCACCCCCACCCCCCCACCATACCATCAGAAAAATAAAGCTCTTTTAAAATTGTGAAGAAAAAATATTTATATGAATGTGTTAAGTGTTCGTCTAATAACATTCAGAAACAAGGGGGGCGATTTTGCCAATGGGGGCGTGTTGGAGGCGGGACTGCTGCTTGTCGGGTTGATGTCCCTCCTCCATCAATTTGTGGCCAACCCACGCTATTTTCCCTTGATTGACCTTGTCAAGCCCACCCAGCGAGCTTAGCAGGCCAATTAAGGGAAAGCCGGTTACAGAGAACGTCAGTGTATGACGTTTCATCTGTCAAAAATTTTTGACAGATTAATTGTCATCATTTGACAGCTCTGTGAAGCTGTCAAACACTGACATTCTCTGTAGTTTGATGAGTTCTTGAATTCAAGACCTCATCAAACCTCTTATAAAAAGAAAATACTGCAGATGCTGGAAATCTGAAATAAAAACAGAAAATGCTGGAGAAACTCAGCAGGTCAGGCAGCATCTGTGAAGAGAGAAACAGAGTTAACTTTTCAGGTCAATGACCTTTCGTCAGAAAAAAGCAGGAAATGGAACAGATTTTTAAGCAAGTGAAGAGGCTGGGAAAGGGGGGAGGGGATGAAAGAACAAAAGGGAAGGTCTGTGATAGGATAGAAGGCAGAAGAGATTAAGAGATATTCAAGGCAAAATGAGATGGTAATAGAACAGGTAAAGAAACAAAGGATGGCTCTAGATGAAGGGTAAATTGTGCTGGCAGAATGAAAGACAGCTGCCATGTTGGGGGGAAGAAAAAAAGACACAGACAAAAAGTGTGGATAAAATATCTATATATATATTAGCTGGAGTGCCCTGTGGTGCCGAGGGTTTTTTGAGGGCATGTTGTTATGAAAAAAGTAGAAATAATTTTTATCTATATATATCAATGAGTCTGTCTGTCTGTCTGTCTGTCTGTCTGTCTGTGTGGGGGAAGGAGAGAGAGAGAGTGGGAAGGAGAGAGAGAGTGGGAAGGAGAGAGAGAGAGAGGGGGAAGGAGAGAGAGAGAGAGAGAGGGGGGAAGGAGAGAGAGAGGGGGAAGGAGAGAGAGAGAGTGGGAAGGAGAGAGAGCGGGGGAAGGAGAGAGAGAGAGAGAGAGAGGGGGAAGGAGAGAGAGAGAGAGGGAAAGAGAGAGAGAGAGGGAAAGAGAGAGGGAAGGAGAGAGAGAGGGAAGGAGAGAGAGAGGGAAGGAGAGAGAGAGAGGGAAGGAGAGAGAGAGAGAGGGAAGGAGAGAGAGAGAGGGGGAAGGAGAGAGGGAGAGAGGGAAGGAGAGAGAGAGAGAAAAAGAGAGAGAGAGAGGGGGGAAGGAGAGAGAGAGAGGGGGGGAAGGAGAGAGAGAGAGAGGGGGGAAGGAGAGGGAGACAGAGGGAAAGAGAGAGAGAGAGAGAGGGAAGGAGAGCGAGAGAGAGAGGGAAGGAGAGAGAGAGAAAAGGAAGGAGAGAGAGAGAGGGAAGGAGAGAGAGAGGGAAGGAGAGAGAGAGAGAGGGAAGGAGAGAGAGAGAGAGAGAGAAGGAAAGAGAGAGAGTGGGAAGGAGAGAGAGAGAGAGAAGGAGAGAGAGAAGGGGAGGGAGAGAGAGGGAAGGAGAGAGAAAAGAGAAAGAGAGAGGGAAGGAGAGAGAGAGAGAGAGAGGGGAAGGAGAGAGAGAGAGGGGGAAGGAGAGAGAGAGAGAGGGGGGGAAGGAGAGAGAGAGGGAAGGAGAGAGAGAGAGAGGGGGGAAGGAGAGAGAGAGAGGGGGAAGGAGAGAGAGAGGGGGGGAGAGAGAGAGGGGGGGGAAGGAGAGAGAGAGAGAGAGGGGGAAGGAGAGAGAGAGAGAGAGAGAGGGAAGGAGAGAGAAAAGAGAAAGAGAGAGGGAAGGAGAGAGAGAGAGAGAGAGGGGAAGGAGAGAGAGAGAGAGAGGGGGGAAGGAGAGAGCGAGTGAAGGAGAGAGAGAGAGAGGGGGGAAGGAGAGAGAGAGAGGGGGAAGGAGAGCGAGAGAGAGAGGGGAGAGAGAGAGAGAGAGGGGGAAGGAGAGAGAGAGAGACAGGGAAGGAGAGGGACAGAGTGGGAAGGAGAGAGAGAGAGTGGGAAGGAGAGAGAGAGAGTGGGAAGGAGAGAGAGAGAGAGAAGGAGAGAGGGAAGGGGAGGGAGAGAGAGAGAGGGAAGGAGAGAGAAAAGAGAAAGAGAGAGGGAAGGAGAGAGAGAGAGAGAGAGAGAGGGGAAGGATTACAGCAACTATTAGACCTACTCGACAAATACTGCCAAAACTGGGCCCTGACAGTAAATCTAAAGAAAACCAACATCATGATTTTTCAAAAAAGGCCCAGATGTCAGGAAAACAAATACCAGTTTACTCTCAGTGATACTATCATAGGACACACTATGAGCTACACTTACCTTGGTCTAACCATCACAGCATCAGGGAGCTTCAGCATAGCAGTGAATGCACTAAAAGAAAAAGCCCGAAGAGCCCTATATGCAATAAAAAGAAAATTCTACAACATCCAAATTCCAATCAAAATCTGGCTCAAAATATTTGACAGCATAATCCTGCCGATTGCACTGTACGGTAGTGAAGTATGGGGCCCACTCAATCACCATAGCTACACTAAATGGGAAAAACACACAATAGAAGCCCTACATGCAGAATTTTGCCGAAGCATTCTTCGCACCCAAAGAAAAACACCAACAAATGCATGCAGAGCCGAACTAGGCAGATACCCACTGATAATAAACATCCAAAAATGAGCACTAAACTTTCTAAATCACCTCAAATCTAGTTCCCCAGACACCCTTCATTTTAAAGCCCTCCAGACCCAAGAGCTGAACCCAGAAATGAGTCCCCTGAGTCAGCTGCTACTGAAATTAAGTACTCCTACTCAGCCGGACCCTGACTAGTCCCAGACCAACACTGCCTTCCAAACACCAATCCGAGTGAACCAAATCATTAAACAATGCAAAGAAACCTACCTGGAACATTGGAACAAAATAACCAAAAGCCAAAGCAGATTAGAATGTTACCGGGCCCTAAAAAGAGAATATAAACTGGCAGACTATCTCTCGACCATCAGAGACACAAAACAGAGACAGACCCTCACCAGGTACAGACTAAGCGACCACCAACTGGCAATTGAAAAAGGAAGATACAAGAAATCCTGGCAGCCTAGAGAGAATAGAATATGTGATCAATGTCTGGCCGGCGAGGTTGAGACAGAGATGCACTTCCTCCTAAAATGCGAAAAATTCAACAAACCAAGAAACATATATTTTGACAAGCTCAGCCAAACAACCCCAGATTTCAAAGAATTGGATGACCTGTCAAAATTAAGATTAGCCCTGGGAGAAGGAGACAGACCATACCTTGGTGCCCAATATGTAACAACATGTCACAACCTGAGGAACAGTGAGGGACTAACGAGCACACCCATAGCATATATAAACATTAAGAATGTTTAAATCAATACCGAATGTACCCAACGACTGTTTATAAATTAATACTGAATGTACCCAACGAGGGTCAACGACTGTTTAAATTAATATTGTCTGTACCCAACGAAGGTCAAAATTGTTTGACACCTACAGAATGTTGGAAAACTGTACTTTTTGTTATGTAAGCTTTGGCAATATGGTTCCATGTAAACTTTCATGCCAATAAAGCATTTGAATTGAATTGAAAATTGAATTGAGAGAGAGGGAAGGAGAGAGAGAGAGAGATGGGGAAGGAGAGAGAGAGAGGGGGAAGGAGAGAGAGAGAGAGAGGGGGGAAGGAGAGAGAGAGGGAAGGAGAGAGAGAGAGAGGGGGGGAAGGAGAGAGAGAGAGAGGGGGGGAAGGAGAGAGAGAGCCACCGCTCCTCCGGTCGATGTGTTGCGGGCCGACCCCTGATGAGCGCCCGATCCGCTGAGCCGGAGCCGGAGCCGCTGCTCCCCTGCTCGCTGTCTCTCGGGCCGCGTGGTTCTCTGTTTTCCCACGCAGCCGGCCAGAGAGAAGAAAAACAAAAGCGATGAAGAGAGACGCGACTGAGTGAACGATCTAATTTAAAGCAGCCTCTCCCCCGCTAAAAGGTGAGAGCCGGAGAGAGATTTTGCGGGTGAAGAAGGGCGGCCACCATTTAATTTCCCACCCGGGGAAGAGCTTGGAAAATTGAGCCCGGCTGCGGTGGCCGTGCGCGGCCTAGTGCTTCAGGCCCGGCCGGGCTCTCGGGCCGCGACTTACCTCAGCTGAGCTCCCGCTTCGGGAGAGAGAGAGAGAGAGAGTGAGAGGGGGGAAGGAGAATCACAGAATCACAAGAATCACAAGAGAGAGAGAGAGAGAGGGGAGAAGGAGAGAGAGAGAGAGGGGGGAAGGAGAGAGAGAGGGGGGGGAAGGACTTAGAGGCAGGCCGCGGTGACCGTGCGCGGCCTAGTGCTTCAGGCCCAGCCGGGCTCTCGGGCCGCGACTCACCTCAGCTGAGCTCCCGCTTCGGGAGAGAGAGAGAGAGAGAGAGGGGGTGAAGGAGAGAGAGAGAGAGAGAGAGGGGGGAAGGAGAGAGAGAGAGAGAGAGGGGGAAGGAGAGAGAGAGGGGGGGAAGGACTTAGAGGCAGGCCGTGGTGACCGTGCGCGGCCTAGTGCTTCAGGCCCAGCCGGGCTCTCGGGCCGCGACTCACCTCAGCTGAGCTCCTGCTTCGGGAGAGAGAGAGAGAGAGAGGGGGTGAAGGAGAGAGAGAGAGAGAGAGGGGGGGGGAAGGAGAGAGAGAGAGAGAGAAATTCCTGAATCAATACTGATGAATCAACAATTTCCTCACCTCCATTACCATTTTTTTAACTTCAGGCCCGGCCGGTCTTTAATGGCCGCCACTCACCTCAGCTCAGCTCCCGCTCGGCAGTTTGAAGGATTAGGCCCTGCCCACAAATGCCATGAAATGCCCCCCAATTGGTCAACCATCACGTCACTCAACGCTAATGAGTGGTAGGATTGGTCAACCGTTAATGAGCGGATTTTGTCCGTTTTTTAAACTTTTTTGTATACTGTCCGAACAATTTTTATCTGACCAAAAAGTAAATATGCCTATGAGGCTCCCCTAATCATAAGCTTTCTTTTGATATAACACATGTGTAGTTTGAGTGATGCCCCGGACAGACAGACAGACAGACAGTCAGACAGACAGACGGACAGACAGACAGACAGACACCACGATCCTTTTATATATATATGATAGGGGCCGAGGTTATGACCTGAAATTGTTGAACACTATGTTGGGTCCGGAAGGCTGTAAAGTGCCTAATCGAAAGATGAGGTGCTGTTCCTCGAGCTTACGCTGAGCTTCCGTGGAACAATGCAAGAGCCCGAGTACAGTGAGGTCTGAGTGGGAATGGGGCGGTGAATTAAAATGACAGGCGACCGGAAGCTTACGGACTGAACGGAGGTGTTCTGCAAAGTGGTCACCCAATCTGCATGTGATCTCCCCAATGTAGAGGAGACCACATCGTGAGCAGCAAATACAGTATACTATAAAGTAAAAGTAAATCGCTGTTTCACCTGGAAGGGGTGTTTGGGGCCCTGGACAGTGGGAAGTGGGGAGGTATAAGGACATGTGTTGCATCTCCTGCACTTGCACAGGAAGGTGCCGGGTGAAGGGGAAGTGGTGCTGGGGGTAATAGCGGAGTGGACAAGGGTGTCACGGAGGGAGCAGTGCCTATGGAATGCTGAAAGGGGAGGTGAGGGGTAGATGCGTTTGGTGGTGGGATCACGCTGGAGGTGGCGGAAATGGCGGAGGATGATCCGTTGAATGTGGAGGCTGGTGGGGTGAAAGGTGAGGACAAGGGGAACTCTGTCGTGGTTCTGGGAGGGAGGAGCAGGGGTGAGGGCAGAAGTGCGGGAGATAGAATGGACACGGTCATGGGTCGTGTCAACCACTGTAGAGGGAAATCCTTGGTTGAGGAAAAAGGAAGACATGTCAGAAGCATTGGTATGGAAGGTGGCATCGTCAGAGCAGATGCGGCGGCGATGGAGAAACTGGGAGAATGGAATAGAATCCTTACAGGAGGCGGGGTGGGAGGACGTGTAGTCCAGGTAGCTGTGGGAGTCAGTGGGCTTGTAGTGAATGTTTGTCAATAACCTATCCCCAGAGATGGAGGCGGAGAAGTCGAGGAAGGGAAGGGAAGAGTCGGAGATGAACCATGTGAAGGTGAGGGAAGGGTGGAAATTGGAAGCAAAGAGATGGGGACATTTAAAAGGCCTGTCCACATTCAAGGCAAGTGTATTCAGTCTTTTAGAGACCTTCTTCTGTATTTTGTGTTCCTAGCTGGTACTTCAGCTTTCAAGAGATTTGCCGCCAGGTGCAAATATTTATTTAATTTGCCCCAAGTTCCTTTTATTGCCACCAAAGGGTTTGCCACCAGGGATCCTTTGTGCTGACATGTGCGGAGGTAAAAGGGGCCAAAAGAAGGATGCCAGACAGGTCAGGCTACCCGAAAGGTGCTCTGGGCTCTCCTGCCCACACCCCAACATATGTAGAGCGCAGTAGCATAGCTCACTTTGGCAGACATTGTTGGTGGAGGCTCCTTTTCCCAATGATGGCTGTACCAGCAGGCCTCCCAGTGAAATCCTGTGAGATGTGAAAGCCTGTCTAACCCTTCTGCTAGAATCTTCTTCAGAAACCAGTGCTAGTGACCAAAATTCAGTGAGGTTTAAGGTAATTATGGAAAAGGACGAGGATAGACCAGGAATAAAAATTTTATATTGGGGAAAAGCAAATAAACATAGTGAGAGAGAAAGTATTAAGGGGTTTAGCAGCTTTAAAAGTGTATAAATCCCCAGGCCCGGATGAAATTTACCCCAGGCTGTTAAGCAAAGCAAAAGAGGAAATAGCAGAGGCCCTGACCATCATTTTCCAATCTTCTCTGGCTTCAGGTGTGGTGCCGGAGGACTGGAGGACTGCTAATGTGGCACCCTTGTTTAAAAAGGGAGAAAAGGCAGCACGGTGGCATAGTGGTTAGCACTGTTGTCTCACAGCGCCAGGGACCCGGGTTCGAATCCGGCCTCAGGTGACTGTCTGTGTGGAGTTTGCACATTCTCCCCGTGTTTGCGTGGGTTTTCTCCGGGTGCTCCGGTTTCCTCCCACAGTCCAAAGATGTGCAGGTTAGGTTGATTGGCTATGATAAATTGACCCTTAGTGTTAGGGGGATTAAATACATGGGGTTACGGGGATAGGGTGGGATATGTGTTGGTGCAGGGGTTACGGGGATCGGGTGGGATATGTGTCGGTGCAGGCTCGATGGGCCAAAATGGCCTCTATCTGCACTGTGGGGTTTCTGTGATTCTGTGAAAAGGATAGACCGAGTAATTACAGGCCAGTCAGCCTAACCTCGGTGGTGGGAAAATTATTGGAAAGAATTCTGAAGGACAGGATAAATCTTCATTTAGAAAGACACGGATTAATCAAGGATTTGTTAAGGGAAGGTCATGTCTGACAAACTTGATTGAATTTTTTGAGGAGGTAACAAGGAGGGTAGATGAGGGTAGTGCGTTTGATGTAGCGTATATGGACTTTAGCAAGGCTTTTGATAAGGTTCCACATGGCAGACTGTTCACGAAGTTAAAAGCCCATGGGATCCAGGGCAAAGTGTCAAGTTGGATTCAAAACTGGCTCGGAGACAGGAAGCAAAGGGTAATAGTTGATTGGTGTTTTTGTGACTGGAAGGCTGTTTCCAGTGGGGTTCCGCAGGGCTCAGTACTAGGTCCCTTGCTTTTTGTGGTATATATCAATGATCTAGACTTGAATATAGGGGGTATGATTAAGAAGTTTGCAGATGATACTAAAAATCGGCTGTGTGGTTGATACTGAAGAAGGAAACTGTAGACTGCAGGAAGATATCAATAAATTGGTCAGGTGGGCAGAACAGTGGAAAATGGAATTCAATCCAGAGAAGTGTGAGGTAATGTATTTGGGGAGGGCTAACAAGGAAAGGGAATACACATTAAATGGTAGGACACTGAGTAGTGTAGAGGAACAAAGGGACGTTGGAGTGCATGTCCACAGAACGCCCGGAAGGTAGCAGGCCAGGTAGATAAGGTGGTTAAGAAGGCATACGGAATGCTTGCCTTTATTAGCTGTGGCATAGAATACAAGAGCAGGGGGGTTATGCTCCAACTGTATAAAACACTAGTTAGGCCTCAGCTAGAGTACTGTGTGCAGTTCTGGTCACCACATTACAGGAAAGATGTGATTGCACTAGAGAGGGTACAGAGGAGATTTACAAGAATGTTGCCAGGAGTAGAGAATCTTAGCTATGAGGAAAGATTGGATAGGCTGGGTTTGTTTTCCTTGGAACAGAGGAGGCTGAGGGGAGACCTTATTGAGGTGTATAAAATTATATGGGGCCTAGATAAAGTGGATAGAAAGGACTTATTTCCCTTAGCAGAGGGGTCAAAAACCAGGGGGCACAGATTTAAAGTAATTGGTGGAAGGTTTAGAGGGGATTTAAGGGGAAATTTCTTCACCCAGAGGGTTGTGGGGGGTCTGGAAGTCACTGACTGAAAGGGTGGTAGAGGCAGGAACCCTAACCACATTTAAAAAGTACTTGGATGTGCACTTGGGATGCTGTAATCTGCAGGGCTACGGACCAAGAGCTGGGAAGTGGGATTAGGCTGGATAGCTCTTTGTTGGCCGGCACGGACACGATGGGCCGAAATGGCCAACTTCCGTGCTGTAACTTTCTATGATTCTATGATTCTATGAAACCTCCCAAACACAATGGCTATGAAATTGGGAGGTTCAGCACCAGCCATTAAGGCCGGTTTTGCTGAAAAAAATGGCGGCTGCCTTGCTTCTGCTTTTGGGCAGGTCGGCAGCGGTGCCATTGCCTGCGCTCGCTGCCCACATTTAAATGACACAGATCGTGACATCAATCCGCGTGCAACACCTGAATTGACACACGGTCTGTGACTTTGGATGTCGCTGCTCTTGATACTGCCCTCTCCAAAGCATGCATGGAAGTACGTGCCTGCAGCAGTACAACAGAGACGCTGCCAGCTATTCTTAAAGGGACACACACATCTTTCAGGTAAGTTTAGATTTTAGCTTTTGGACTCTTTTTTTCATTTTATAGGAGTAGTGGCTTGGTGCAATACATTTAAAAAGTTGTTAAAGTGTGCAAGGAGTGCAGGGAGTGCTGCTGGATGTTAGCAAGGCTTTGGCTGTTAAAAGAAAGCCTCTGAGAACACCACTTGCTCCCAGTCCTGAGGGCTCCAGTTGCAGCCCCCCTTGGACTGCAGCATGACATGGAGATGGAGCAGAGGTAGCAAAAGGGACAAGCTGTACACAGAGGGAGGAGGAAGCAGAAGGGCCTGCCCGGAGTGTGGAGTCACGGTAGCACGCGAGAAACCCTGAAGTCCGGGTCTCCCTGCCTCCCTGCAAGCTGTGGAGCTTTAACTGTTACTGACAGGTTCCCATCCTGGACATCAGCCTGATTGACAGGCTTGGCTTCCAGTTGGGCGGAATGCTGGAGAAGAAGTCCGAGCCCTGACACCGGCAGGGGGAGGGGCAGAGGTGGCTGATCCCAGGGTGGGGTCCAATCTCCATCCCGGGAGCAGGGGGGGCTCCAATCCCTGACCCGGGGGTCACAATCCCAGGGGAGGGGTCCGATTTCAGACCCTGGGGGGAGGGGGAGGGTGGGGGGTGTGGAGTGGCAGAGGTGGCTGATCTTGGGGCGGGGTCCAATCCCTGACCCGGGGGTGGCAATCCCAGGGGAGGGGTCTGATCTCCGACCCCAGGGGGAGTTCGATTCCTGATTCCTGATTCTTGACTGGGGAGGGGTGGGGTGGCAATCCGTGGGGGGAGGGGGGTTGTAGGGGCAGGGGGTCTGATGGTGGGGGAGCTTGGTGGATGGGAGGAAGCACTCCTGCTCCTCCCGGTCCACAAGGAGCGCTCCCCGAGGCAGTCCTCGCCTTGCTGCAGCTGCTGGGGTTCCCAAAGCCTGTGAACCCTGGGCAGCCACAGTTAAATCGGCAAAGCACCTCATTATCATATTTTAAATGTTAATCCGTCTCCTGGGAGTGGGTTGGCTGTCCGCCCTCCCATCCCGGGTGGGTTGGGGTCAGGATTCAGATTTTTAACACTATAGCCAAACCTAAACCCGCCCGATTTTTGGGGTTAAAATTCCCCCCTAAGTGATTGCAATAACACCAACCAATCAGAAGCACAGTTGACTTGAATTAATATTCACTCAGTGGGCATAGAAATATAGAAACATAGAAAAATAGGAGCAGGAGTAGGCCATTCGGCCCTTCAAGCCTGCTCCGCCATTCAATATGATCATGGCTGATCCTCTATCTCAATACCATATTCCAGCTCTCTCCCCATACCCCTTGATGCCTTTTGTGTCTAGAAACCTAACTCCTTCCGAAATATATTCAGTGACTTGGCCTCCACAACCTTCTATGGTAGAGAATTCCACAGGTTCACCACCCTCTGAGTGAAGAAATTTCTCCTCATCTCAGTCCTAAATGCCCTACCCCATATCCTGAGACTGTGACCCCTCATTCTAGAACCCCCCAGCCAGGGGAAACATCTTCCCTGCATCCAGTCTGTCTAGCCCTGTCAGAATTTTATACGCTTCAATGAGATTCCCTCTCATTCTTCTAAACTCTTGAATACAGGCCTAGTCGACCCAATCTCTCCTTATACAACAGTCCTGCCATCCCAGGAATCAGTCTGGTGAACCTTCGCTGCACCCCCTCTATGGCAAGTATATCCTTTCTTAGGTAAGATTAGGGCAGAGGCCTGTACTGTATGCTCTCATCCAGGGACTGTTTTGTTCCTGTGACAACCTTCAATTTCTAGCAGCGATATTAATCTGGAGTGGTTCCCAGAAGTAATATCTGTGAACTGTTAGGGTAAGGTACAAGGTCAGTTAAATATATATAACTTTTTTTTAACTCTTGTAAGCAGCTTATTGTTAGTTATTTAGTTGAAGTATTTAGCTCATAATTTGTTATGTTTGAAAGTCAAGTTTTCAATTTACTTCATTCAGATGAACAGTGAATGAATCACAGATGTGTGTGGACATTTGAAGTGTGTCCCTGCCTTAGTACTCTGTTACATGTTCTTTTTAGATACACAACAGACAATTGCTTCACAGCAAATATAATGATAATGTGGATCTATGAGTAATAAAATTAAAATTGCATATTCAGTTTGCTCAGTAAATTGTTCATTAGATGAGGGGTGCTTGTTTTTAAAATCCATGTTCAATGATCAATTTACTGCACAATTTGATGCAAGAGTTGCAATTCATAATGGCACTAGGATTAGTTACCTCCACATTGAGAGTGCCTTCCATCAATTCCATCCTGTGTGACAAAACTGCTTGGGCATCTCTTTCAATGGCCCCTTAATAGGTAGAGGCTGTTACAAGGGATTGATTACAATCTAGACTGTCATGAGGCTTCAAATAGGAACACAGGAACAGCAGTAGGCCATTTAGCCCCTCGAGCCTGTTCCACCATTCAATGAGATCATGGCTGATCTGCGACCTAACTCCATATACCCGCCTTTGGCCCATGTCCCTTAAAAACTTTGGTTTGAAATCCATTTGCCACAGTTTTGCCCATTCACTTAATCTATCAATATCCCTTTGTAATTTTATGCTTAATAGTTTGATTGAAGTTTGATTTTGCACAACACTGTCCCATAACACCTTGTGATCCCACATCTGAACCTTTGAAACTGAAAGAATAGTGAGAGGCTGCAAGTTATTTTGTGACATATTTGCTATTACAACTTACTCTGCGACATTGGAAAAAATTGGAAAGTTTTCACCATACTTAGATTTGAGATTCAGATTTAAATGTTTCAAAGTTTCACAATGTAAATCTTAACGATATCGAATCACTCTCCCCAGTCATATGTTTTGTCAGAAATGAAATTTCCTCAGGGTGGTCCTGTAACTTAATAACAATGATAGCTTTCCAACCAGATGATTTTTCTGGCATTAACCCACAGGTGCACATCCATCAATCCACCTGTGCAAATGGAATGGAGTTAGTTTATCTGTGGAGGGGTATATGACATCAATGTGTACCATTAAACATCATCCGACTGTCCTGAAGTCCAGGCTACTCCATCCTTGATTGGTTATGTGGAGATTAAAAAGCAGAAATAATTGTTTCACTATCACCTTCATCATTACTAAATAGTTTTGAGACGCCCAACTTCAAGACAACCACCTGGTGTAAAAACACCTCCCAGACTAGACATCTGCTAATCATATCACATGATGCATTCATCTTGGCTTATGGGCCACTTGTCTAATGTCAGGTGGCGGTGTAATATTTGCATACCATTTCTTATTTTCTATTTTGCTGATAAACTCAAATTCTGATTGGGCAGTTTTGCCCAACAGAGAACTGTTGATTAACTTATGGTTATTACACAAGGCACACTGGTCATCAGCAACTACTAGCTGAACAAGATAAAGAAATAAAACCAGTTTAATGAATTTCATTGTGTGCCAGGCATTATAGATGCCATGGGAGTAATTTTTAGGCTGTAATCTCATCTAGGTTTATGATATTGTATGAACTTCTTAAACAGATTGCTGGCTTGTAATTGTATCTAGCCATCCATAATTCTCCAATAATTTAATTATCTGAATTCATCTTGCAAAATGAAAGAGATATAGTACAGAATGGCACAGCACACATCTGTACTCTACATCCACATGAATAATTGACACCCGAAAGGCTGAATAGATTTACTTGTGGAAGAAATGTATAAGGAACAATACTAGAGAATCATAGGGGGGGAAATTTGCGGGGTGTTAGTGGGCGCAATCGGTGACGGGTCAGGTGGGAAAATTTTCTTTTTGACAGTGGGTTGGGACCCTGCTGTCAACACACCACCATGCGCCTTTCCCAAATGTTGGGTCTGTCATCGCTGAGCAGACCCGACACGCAGCGGCGGGGGAGGCAATTCAGGTCATTAAGACCTTGTTAACAGTCCATTAAGAACTATTTCCAGCTCACCTTCAGAGTTTACCAGGTTACCCACGGGGTTCATGCTGCTTGGGGATCATGTCAAATAGCAGAGCATGAGTTGAATGGCTATGGAATCATCTCATTACTTGACAGTTGCAAATTTGCTATAAAAGCTCCCATCTCACAGCCGTTTACTTTCCAAGCTCAGAAGCTGTTGCTTACTGCATTTGGAAGATAGGCGCTTTATGCAGGTTGCAAGTGTTTGGAGCATACTCTCTATCCAGTGTCACCTCATTGGAACAACCTCTCTCACCATTGACAGATTGCTTCTGTCATCTCAAGTTCACCTGCCATCTATTACATCAGAATCGGTACAGTTTATACTGTCTCACCTTGGTCCTCAGAATCCCACCACAATCAGCCCCAACACCAGCATCACCGGGCACACCAGCAGCACCAACAACAACACCAACCTTCTCCGCAATCAACTTATGCTGCACAGGACACAGGGCATCAGCACTCGACCACATTGCTGCCCGGGACAACAGGGATGGCCTCACCATGGCCAGATTTACTTCACTTGACGCTCTACACCCTCGTTGCCACATGATGTGCCACCCCACACCAACACCATAAAGCATCCCTACAATGCCCAAGCCATTCCTTTCACATTCATCACCATTTCAGGGGGTACCGTCATGTCTCACCATTCACTGCAACTCACTAAGCCACTTCCAAAGATTCACACAAATCTGTCCAAGGACACGAAGTGTTGAAAATAAAGATTTCAATGTTTGACAGCAAATTAACTGAAACTTCACATGAACATTGGCTAAACACCTAAATGCCAACCTTGTGTGTTGTTAGTTGGTATGATTGGACTAGGATGAGGGTGAGTGTGAGGGGTGGCTAGTGAGATGGGGAAGTGATAATGTAGATAGAGAGGGATGGGTGGAGGTGCAAGGTAAGTTGGTGCGAGTAAGGATGTGCAGGAGTAGGGTAGGGAAGGCAGAGTGATGGGGATGTGATGAGTGGCACAGCAGGATGAGGTTGAGTGTGGCTTTGCAGTAATGTTTCGTGATCTACTGAGATCATTGAAAGGTTTGCGCCACTGAAGCCTGGTCCTCCTGACGACATTCCTGCTTGTGTCCTCCTGTGCAATGTGCAACCAGGCTGCATTGATCTCCTGGGGAGATCTCTTCCGCCCACTGGAAGGGAAGAGAATATCCCTGTTTGCTGCGACTCCCTCCATAAGCAGCCGTGCACCTCTGTGCAGTGCTTGTCATTGTTTGCAGCACCTCAATGCTGTAGAACACTGACAGCACAACTGTCAAAATCAATTTGCACATGGTCTCTTTAAGGAAACCGGCTGATGACGTGTCATCAAACTATGTCATTAGACCCGCTTCCTTCAATTGGCCGGCAAATGCGCTGGGCGGGCTTAACAAGCCCAATCAGAGGAAAATAATTTTGGACAGCGGGCTGGAGCCAGCAGCGAGGTCGGGACCCGGCACCGACATCTCCCACCATGGACCCACTGAGGTTGGTAAAATCCAGCCCATAATTTCCTGAATCAGCTTTCTTCAGTTGAACCAACACCAGGCAAAATGTTTGGTAATAATTTTATGTATGGAGACAAGTATCCCAGAATCAGTTAAGACAAACTAGTTAAAGCAAGGATGGTTAGGTGTGATCTAGGTCTCCTGAATTTGTTTTGGTGCTACTGGGTATTCGTAAGTAGATAGCCAGTTAGCCAACCCTTTCCAATTAGGTGAGACATGGAGCTGCACCAATTCATCTTCTGGTCCTGGCACATTACTACCCAGCATTTTAAAACCTACTTCAGAAAGACTGAAAGCCACATGGAAATTCTCTAGTTTCCATCTTCCCCTTATAGCACAGCCCGTGCCATAGATTAACTAAAGGGAGTTCTACTGGCAAGAATTGAATGTTCTGGGGGTTAAGGTCACAGAAAATCTGTTCTCAGAGTTTAGATTCTGCAATCCTATAAACTAATGTCTAAATTCCAAATTCCCAACAGACTTTTATTGAAGTATTGCCAAATGGAGATGCAATCCACAATTAAATTGCTAACTAACTTAACTGATAAACTGTTAGATCCGTGTTTCTTTAAATGGGATGTTTCCCCAAGAACCACACGGAGGCTGTAACTTAACAATCAGCAGGTGTTTACTGGAGTAGGGTAGTCTCAAGACTGGGAGTTCAGAGGCAGGGTCAAGGCTTATATACAGGTGTGGTCACTGCCGGTACTACAGTATACAGGAGCTGTAAAAGTAGTTCTCTCTTAAAGGTACATACACTACAATTCCTCCCCTTTTAGATTAACAGTACCCATAACATTCAAATAACAATTAACACTTTAACATGCACATTAAACAGAAATAGTCCATTTATAAGTTCAGTCTTTGGGGCGGCTTCCTGATCCTTTCTGAATAGCGCCTTTCCTGAGGTTCTTGTTCTTGGTGCGGAGGCGATTCTGGCCCCTTTCCATCGGTTCCCACTGCTACTGTTTCTGAGGTAGATGCTGCCGGTATGTCGGGTTCATTCCCAGGTACGCGAGACATGGGGTTGACTCGTTCCTGTGATGCTAAGATCTGGTCGACGTGGTGTCTCACAATGTTCTCCCCGACATCCACTGTGTACATTAATGGCCCCTGCCGTGTGCATATCATTCCGGGTTGCCATTTCTCTGTTCGGTAATCACGGGCCAAGACTGGTTGTCCTACATTGAAGCTCCTTGTCGGCTTCTCATTGATGTGCTGGAATTGTTTATCCTCGACATTTCTTCGCACATTTGGTCTGAGCAAATCCAGGCGAGATCTCAACCTTCGGTTAAAGAACATCATGGCCGGGGTCTGGTTGGTGATTGTATGTGTTGCAGTTCTGTAGGCTAACAGGAAATTGTCCACCTTATGCTGCAGTGGAATGTCGTCATCGCACATGGCCCTTGCTGCTTTTTTAAAGGTTTGTACAAACCTCTCAGCCAATCCATTGGTGGCTGGATGATACAGAGCGGAGGTGTAATGCCTTACCCCATTTCTTTTCATAAATCTTCGAAACTCTTCGGACACAAACTGTGGTCCGTTATCAGAGCAAATCTGCTCTGGCAAGCCGTTCCTGGCAAAGATGGTCCGTAGGACTGCAATAGTTTTCTCCATGGTGGTGGAGGACATTTGGATCACCTCAGGCCATTTCGAGTGCGCATCCACAGCTATTAAAAACATTGGCCTAGAAATTCAGTATAGCCACGTTCGGGGTGCTGCAGTCGGGCGGCCGCTAAAGTTTGCGCCCGGCGCAAGTTCGCGCCACCTTCGCTGATATTCAGTCGCATCGCCCCAAGAGGTTGCTGCTGCGCTAAAACAGGCGATGCACGACTATCATTAGGCGCTAAGCCGGCGGTCCGGGGCGATACCCCCGAGGGCGGGCGCAGCGTAGGTGCGGCGAGTTGCTGATTGACGGCAGACACTCTGGCGCCGGTCAGCTCTTAAAGGGGGAGGGTGGATTTGTTTGCCTGCCACGCCCTGCACACTGCAGCCCTGAAGCTAGGCCTGACCACTTCTGCTTCATCTGTGCAACGCCCAGGGCTATGGAGAAGGCCAGGGAGAGAGCGCAGCACTTCAGCGACGGCGACCTGAGGGTGCTGGTTGGCGGAGTGGAGCGCAGGCGCCATGTTCTGTTCCCTGAAGGTGGCAGGAGGCCGCTGCCGAGCGCCTACTGGAAAGCCTGGAGGGAGGTGTCAAACAGGGTGACCTCCAACAGCGTGGTTGCCAGGACTCCTGTGCAATGCCGGAAAAAGTTCAACGACCTCACTCGGGTTGTCAGGGTGAGTACCCTTTCCAGTGTCCTCCTCATCACTGCATGTGCACCTCAGTTTATGGGCAAAGGGACCTGAAAGCCCTAATGGCCAGCCCTCATCCAGCAGCGATGGGACTGTCATGAAAATCACTTGCACATTCAGCACTTTACACACTGTACAAGCTATTCGACCATGGGAGGCAGTACAGCCAAGATCAGGGCTTCACACTGTCAGGGCCAGTCCACCATGGGAGGCAGTGCAGACAAGATCAGGGCTTCACACTGAACTTAAAGGCCGTCCTTTCTCTTGCAGGCCAAGGTGGCACACAACCGGAGGAAGCAGCGTGAGACCGGGGGAGATCGTCCTGACCTCAAAGAGCTCTCCGACCTCGACCAGCATGTGATGCGCATTATGGCAGGCCGGCTGATTGGCCCCGTCGCCAGTGGAGATGCCGACCCTGTTCTGGGCCCCAATGGTAAGGGCATCACCTTTTTGACCTCTCTCTTTCCACTTGCGCCTCAGAACAGCATCGTTTGCCACTGTCCAACCAATGCAGTGCATGGCAGCACTCATGCCTCCCTCGCTGCCGCCCTGTCCTCACTCTAAAGCAACTCTTGTGCCTCCCTGCTTTCAGATAGTGAATCGCCAGGTGAGGAGGCGGGCCCTCAAGCTGCCACTGTCAGTGATTCAGAATTCGAGGAGGAGGAAGAGGAAGCCGGCCCATCAGTGCCACCCTCAGCCCAGGCAGCCCATGGTGATGAAGGGGACACGTCTTCCCTGGGGGAGCCGGGGGGAAGGGTCGGAGGAGAGTGAAGCTCTGGGGCCCAGCAGCCTGCAGCAACACGGGAGGGGTGGGGAAGCTCGGCGGACTTCTCCCCAGAGGGTGAGTGCGGCCTCCAGTCCTGCAACGGTGAGCGCAGAGGAGGTGCGGCTCCTAGAGGAAATGGCCGTCCAGGCTGAGCGCAGGCACACTGAGCTCATGGCTGCAGTGGCAAGGATGCCTGACTCCATAGAGTCTCTGTCAAGGAGTGTGCAGGAATTCGGAGCAGCACAGGCCAGGAGTCTGCAGGACTTCGCGGCAGCACAGGCGGCTTCTAGCCAAGTGCTCAGCCGTGCCGTACATTCACTGGCTGGTGTCATGCGGACACAGACCAGGGCCACACGGGCACTAACTGCTGCCACTTTCGCTGGATCGGCCAGGCATCGGCAGGGCACTCGCCGCGCAGCAGCAGCCCAGCAGTCTGTTCTTCAGCAGTTTGCTGCGCATGCTGCAGTGCTGGCCCGTGCGAGTGCCAATGTCTCAGGCGACCAGGGAGTACCTGTGATCTGTCAGGTTGGCACCATTCCTGCAGCCGACACTGCCACTCCTCCATTGCAGCTGCCACCAGCCGCTGGACAGGCTGCTGCCGCCCAAGCAGAGTTGGAGCAGTCAGCAGCCGGCCCCTCCAGGGCCAGAGCTGGTCCAGGCCGACCCCCAAGGGCATCTGCCGTCTCGCCATCTGACCCTCAGCAGCCTTCCCCCAGTCTTGCTGCAGCCACTGGGGTCCCATTGAGGAGGAGCTGCAGGGCGGGCAGGGGCCAGTCATGGATGCGAAAGGCATCACCCTTGCAGGGCAAAAAGTAGAAGGTCTGGCCAAATGCTTTGTGTTTGTTGAAAGGCCGAGACTGGTGTAGTTGTCTTTTTTTTGAAAGGCCGAGACTGGTGTATTTCTTTTTTTGGAAAGGCCGAGACTGTTCGTTTTGTGTTTTTTGAAAGGCCGAGACTGTTCGTTTTGTGTTTTTGGAGGGGGCGCCTCGCCATTAGTTTGTAATGTGGGAAGGGCAGAGGTTTCCAAGTAATAAATGTTCTTAAATCGCACTGCCCATGCTTAATTTTGCAAGTCCTGGTTGCCCTGCTCGGCTGAGGGCTTGTGGAGCGGCTATATTCACCTGTTGACATTGGCACAAACCATTCCCTGAGAGGGGGCCTAGAACCGACGTTCAATAAGCTGCCGACGGGCGGCCCGTGCACTTTCTGCCTCCCTCCTGTGCTGGTCCTCCTCCTCCTCCTCCTCCTCCTCCTCAGGTGGTCCTCCAATCTCTGGTGGCAGTGGCTGAGTCCTGCGGATAGCCAGGTTGTGCAACATGCAGCACACGACCACGAAATGGGAGACTCGCTCCGGCGAATATTGTAGGGCTCCTCCGGAACGATCCAGACAGCGGAACCGTTGCTTCAGGATGCCGATTGTTTGCTCAATGATGTTCCTGGTTGCTTGATGGCTGTCATTGTATCCCTCTTCAGCAGGGGTGCTGGGCGCACGGAGCGGGGTCATCAGCCAGGTACACAAAGGATAGCTTTTGTCCCCGAGAAGCCATCCTCGTGGGTGAGGCTGGGCCTGGAACATGTCTGCCACAGAGGTCTGGCACAGGATGAAGGCATCGTGGCTGCTGCCTGGAAAGCGGGCATTGACAGCTAGGATGAGCTGCCTGTGGTCACACACCAGCTGAACGTTGAGCGAATGGTAGCCCTTCCGGTTGCGGTAATCCTCGGCATTCTCCAGAGGTGCCCGCAAAGCCACATGCATGCAGTCAATGGCGCCCTGCACCATGTGGAAGCACGCTAATGCTGCAAAGCCCATTGCACGCTGTTGCTGCTTGACAAGGGCCATGGAGAAGGAGATGAACTGACGTCTCCTTCTGAAAAGGGCATTGGTCACCTGGCGGATGCAGCAATGCACGGCGAACTGGGAGATGTTGGAAATGTCCCCAGTAGCGGATTGGAAGGAGCCGGTGGCATAAAAGTTGAGAGCCACCGTCACCTTCACTGCCACCGACAGAGACGTCCTGCTCCTCAGATGTGGCTGCAGATCACTGCCAAGCAGGTGGCAGTCTCAGTGACCACCGCCCTTCAGAATCGCAGCCTCCGAACACACTGCTCGTCAGACATGTTCTGATAGGAGAACTGCTGGCGGTATACCCTGGGTGGGTAAGGCCTCCTTTGCCGACGCCTGTTGCCCCCTCTCCGTCTGGCCATGACTGCCATTCTCTCACGGCGTCTGTGAGCCCTTTGAATGCAATGGAGAAGGCCAACGTTTGCACCCATTGCAGCCCCCATTATATGTTTGCAATCAATGATATGACACTGAAGGTAAACACAAGTGGGAAGCTGTGGCCTGAAGCCACAAGTACCTGTGCGAGTGTTGAGCCAAAGCAGAAAGCTCTCTACCTTTGTCTCTCTGCAAAGATCCGTCTCTCAAAAAGGAGTGCTGCAAAATGGCTGCCTTTTCTACTGCAGGAGGAGTGCCCTTTAATTTGCGCCCCCCGCGCCCCGCATCGACTGAGAACCATTCCCCTCTACCAGTCGCTAGGGGCGCCAGGCGCACAATAGGGCGGCGCCACTTAATTTCCGGTTTGGGGTGAGCAAAGGGCGTTGCACGATGAAATGACGTCAGGATCTGCGCGCGCAGCTGAGCGCGCGCAAAGGCTTTGCGCCACCGCTAAATCTTTAGTGAAGTTGGGGAGAGGCGCAGATCGCGCTGCGCCCGGCCGCTAGCCGCCTAGCTCCCAACATCTCCTCCTCCTAAGGCGCTACCGGCTGGCGCAAACAACTGAATTTCTAGGCCATTGAGTCCATGAATGGACCAGTAAAATCAATGTGCACCCGTTGCCATGGAGAGGAGGGCCACTCCCAAAGGTGTAGAAGGGCATGTGGTGGTGCATATTGGACCTTCTGGCATCCTGAGCAGCTCTTAGTTAGGTCCTCGATTTGTTGATCAATCCCCGGCCACCACACATAAGCCCTAGCAAGGCTTTTCATTTTCACCCCTCCCAGATGACCTTCGTGAAGCTCATTGAGCACTCTCTCCCTTAACTTGGGTGGAATCACCACTCGGGATCCACACATCACTGTCCCCTGGCATACTGACAGCTGTTCTCTTCTGGATGAGAATGCTGGCAACAGTGAGTCGCCATGTGTTGGCCATCCCTTCACCGTCAAATCATATACCCGAGACAGTGTCGGATCATTGCGGGTCTCCTTCTCTATATCCGCGTTAGTTACTGGCAATCGTTCAATTATTGACGAATAAAATATCTCGATAGGGTCCACTGCTGGTGCTTCCTCCACAGTAGGCAGTGGCAACCGTGATAGGCCATCAGCATTTCCGTGCTGTTTCGTGCCTTTATATTCTATTTCATATTGGTTCGCCTCTAGAAAAAGGGACCATCTTTGTAACCGTTGTGCATTCATCACCGGAACGCCCTTCTTTGGATTAAAGATGGAGACAAGTGGTTGGTGGTCAGTCAGCAAGGTGAACTTCTGTCCATGCAGATAGTGGTTGAATTTTTTTACTCCCCATACTAGGCTGAGGGCCTCCCTGTCAATCTGGGCATATTTGCGCTCGGCTGAGGTTAGTGACCGAGACGCAAAGGCTACTGGCCTCTCCAACCCATCCGGGAATTTGTGCGACAACACCGCTCCAATACCATAGGGTGATGCATCACGTGCCAACCGGATTGGTAGTGCTGGGTTGAAATGGGCCAACACCTCTTTTGATGTGATCAAATCTTTGCACTTCTGGAAAGCTCGTTTACATTCGTCATTCCACTTCCATAGTACCCCCGTTTGCAGTAGGGTATTCAGTGGGTGTACTACTGTAGACAAATTTGGTAAGAACTTATGGTAGTAGTTCACCAATCCGAGGAACGACTTCAGTTGTGACACATTTTCCGGTGCTGGAGCCTTGCCTACTGCCTCAATCTTTTCAGGGGACTTATGTAACCCCTCTTCATCAATAATGTGGCCACAATACGAGATCTGCTTCTGGAAAAACTCGCACTTGTGGCGATTAGCTCGTAGCCCATATTCCTTTAATCTAGCGAGCACCTTCTCCAGGTTGGTGAGGTGCTCACTGTCATTTTCGCCCGTGACCAGGATGTCGTCCAAATAACACTGGGCCCCTGGAATTCCTTGCAGGACTTGATCCATTGCCCTTTGCCAAATAGCCGGAGCCGATGCTACCCCGAACACCAGTCGGTTGTATTGATAGAGACCTTTATGAGTGTTGATCGTGAGGTATTGTTTCGAGGCTTCTTCTACCTCCATTTGCAAATACGCCTGGGCCAGATCAATTTTGGTGAAGCGTTTACCCCCAGATAGCGAGGCGAAGATATCCTCAATCCGTGGAAGCGGATATTGTACCGTGTGAAGGACTGGGTTCACTGTCACCTTGAAATCCCCACAGATGCGGACCTTCTTTGGTTCCCCAGGCGTATTACTCAATGACCTCTTCATTACAGGGACGATGGGTGTAGCCAACTCGCTCCAGTCCACTTTGGACAGTACTCCTGAACGTTCCAAACCTTCCAGCTCTGCTTCGACGGCTGGGCGGATCGGATAAGGCACCGGTTTGGCCTTAAAAACTTTGGATTTGCATTTTCCTCTATTTTAATCATTGCTGTTATGCCTTTTAGTGTTCCGAGTCCCTCCTGGAACACTTCGTGTGGGTCAGTTAGCATTTTTGACAGTCGTCCCGGTGTGGCGTCGTCATCCTTTTTGGCCTCAACCTTCAGTGCCTGTATGGAATGCCAATCTAGTTGTATCTTCCGGATCCATTCCCGTCCTAGTAGTGGTGGTCCTCCATCTGGCAATACATATAGGTCCATTTTAGGTATTTCCTGGCCTTTGTATATCACTTTCACCCTTATTTTTCCTTTGGGGTAGACTTTTTGCCCCGTGTACGTCTTCAAGACAATCTCTGTAGCTTCCAAGGGTATATGTGGAAATAGCCGCTTGTAGTCCCTTTGGTTTACGACTGTTAGGGCTGATCCAGTGTCCAATTCCATTTTCACTTGGACTCCGTCTATCTTGAGTGTGACCCAGATAGTCTGGTGATCCTCCATTTTGGTTACCTTATGTAGTTTCAGACAACCCAGCTCCTTGCTTCCGGAGTCTGTATCACTTCCCTGTTCGTCTGAACTACTGTCCATCACCTTATGTACCTTTCTGTACTTCTCTTGTGGAGATTTCTTGCTGTTGGTTTTCTTCCCTGACCTGCAGACTCTTGCTATGTGTTCTGTTTTTCCACACTGTCTGCACACTTGGTCCTTGAACCAACAATCCTTCTGATCGTGTGTTGTTCTGCCGCAGCGATAACACTTCCCTGCTCCATATGACATTTCATTGGTGCCGTATTCTTCCGGTCTCCGTTGTATCTCTGCAGCGCCCCGTGCGGCTGCTTCGTGTGATACTGCCATACTGAAAGCCTTGTCCAGCGTAAGATCTGTTGTGTATGTACCTTTAAGAGAATAACTGGTCTCAGACTGCAGTACCGGCAGTGACCACCCCTGTATAAAAGGCGCTAGTAAGCCTCTGTAGTTTCAGTTTCCCGATTGACTCCTTTCAGTAAAGACTTGTTTTGTTCAACTCCTGCTGTCCATGTCTCAATCATACACGGACATAATACTGGCGACGAGCAGATACGAACTTACCTACAGTCTGCACCACCTCCTGGGATCCATTCCTGCAGCGAAGTGAGCAGAGGTCGAGGCCAGAAGGAAGAAAGAAGCAGTAGAAACGGGCGTCGACCGTGGGCATCCGCCCCTGTGTTAGCAGAGTTGAAGATTGCTGGAGAAGCTGTCGAAAGCGGGGCCTGGTTCCTGTCGACAGTGCTTCAGCTAATCGGGCTGGTGGCAGGTAGTACACTGATCCTTCCTGGGCTGCGGCGGTCGCGAACTCGAGCGGGTGGCTTGCAAGGGGGCCGAGGAGCGTTGTCGGGAAGAGGAGAGAGAGAGGGTGGAGCACACAGGGCGCGGCCGGTGCTACGAAGCCGGGCTGCGTATAGACCCGAGAAGAGGGAGGCAAGAGTCCCACAGAGTTGTTCCACAACGAGAAAATAATAAAAAAAAGAAAGATTAAACGCGCAGGAAACTGCGAGGAGCTGCAGGTTGCAATGGAAACCACGGAAAGCAGCGCTAGCAACAGCGGGGAAGAAGGCGCCATCTTAATCAGCGGGGAAGAAGGCAAAGCGCGGGAGGTGCCATTTTGTTAAATCGGGGAAGAAGGCAAAGCGCGGGAGGCGCCATTTTAGATTTTCAAGATGCCGAAGACTGGCTGTATCACTGCCTTTGATAATACAATAGAGGACTGGACCACGTATGTGGAAAGAGTCGAGGTATATTGTGAGGCAAACGAAATAGCCGATGAGAAAAAGGCATCGGTATTGCTAAACTTAATGGGCGCTAGAACGTACAGCCTATTACGGGACCTGATTACTCCAGCCAAACCGAAGGCGAAGAGTTTTAACGAAATTCTTGCTGTCCCACACCTAAACCCTGCACCGCTGTTGATAGCCGAAAGATTTAAATTCCACAGGAGAACTCAGCATAAAGATGAGAGCAATGCTGAGTACCTTACGGAACTACGCAAGCTATCAAAGCACTGCCAGTTCGGAGCAGGACTGGCAGATACACTACAGGACAAATTTGTCTGTGGACTCCTGAGTGAAGGAACACAGAAGAAGTTACTCTCAGAGAAAGAGCTGACGCTAGATAAGGCTTTCAGCGTGGCAGTATCATATGAAGCAGAAGCCAGGGGAGCTGCGGAAATTCAACAAAAGCCACAGGAATACAGCACCCACGAAATGACACGGGGATTTGCAAAATGTTATCGCTGCGGCAGAACTAACCATGACCAGAAGGACTGCTGGTCCAAGGACAAAATATGCAGGCAATGCGGAAAGATGGGACACATTGCACGAGTTTGCAGGTCTGGGAAGAAGACCAGCAACAACAAAAAGGCTACTAAGGAACCGTACAAGAAAATACAAAAGATGACTGACAGTAGTTCCGAAGACCAGATGAGCGATAGTGAATCTGGGAACAGGAGACTAAGCTGTCTCAAACTTCACAATGTAATCGCAAAAGAGGATCACTGAACCATTTGGGTCACCCTCACGATAGCAGGGTCCCAAGTTAAAATGGAATTGGATACAGGATCAGCGCTAACCGTCATGAATCGACGAGACTACGAGCGGCTATTCTCACACATACCCTTGAGAGAGACATCCATCGTCTTGACGACGTATACGGGGCAAAAAGTATACCCCAGAGGAAAAATAAGGGTGCCTGTCGAATACAACGGCAAGAAAATACGGAAATTGTATCTCTACATACTGCAAAATGGTGGACCACCGTTATTGGGACGTGAATGGATCAGGAAGATAAGCTTAGATTGGCACTCCATTCATGCAATGACGGTGGACGGTAAAAAAGATGAAGACGTCACTCCTGGACGATTGTCAACAATCTTAGCTAACGCCAAAGAGGTATTTCAACAAGAACTGGGCACTCTTAAAGGCGTAACTGCCTCGATAAAAATAGAAGAGAATGCAATTCCCAAGTTTTTCAAAGCAAGACCGGTACCATATGTAATTTGCCCAGCCGTCGAGGCAGAGCTGGAGAATCTGGAGAAGGCAGGCGTGTTGTCTAAGGTCGACTGGAGTGAATGGGTGACACCCATCATTCCTGTCATGAAGAAAACGTTAAGCAATAAGTCTGAGGAGCCAAGGAAGGTTCGCATCTGTGGGGACTTCAAGGTGACGGTGAACCCAATCCTTCACACAGTACAATATCCTCTTCCAAGGATAGAAGACATCTTCGCCTCACTGTCTGGAGGGAAGCGTTTTACAAAAATTGACCTCGCACAAGCATATTTGCAGATGGAGGTTGAAGAATCCTCTAGGAAGTATCTCACGATAAACACTCACAAAGGTCTTTACCAGTATCATCGATTGGTATTCGGAGTAGCATCGGCTCCAGCGATATGGCAAAGAGCGATGGAACAAGTCCTGCAAGGGATTCCGGGGACTCAGTGTTACTTGGACAACATCCTTGTGACAGGTGAAGACGACAGTGAACAGCTTAACAACCTAGAACAGGTGCTCACTAGAGTACGGGAACATGGGCTACGAGCCAACCGCCCCAAGTGCGAGTTTTTTAAGAAACAGATATCGTATTGTGGCCACGTGATTGATGAAGAGGGGTTACATAAGTCCCCTGACAAAATTGAAGCGGTTGTTAAGGCCCCAGCGCCTGAAAATGTGTCGCAACTGAGGTCATTCCTCGGATTGGTGAATTACTACCATAAGCTTTTGCCGAATTTGTCGACAATCCTGCACCCACTGAACGCCCTGCTACGAACGGGAGTAGTATGGAAATGGAGCAATGACTGTAAGCGGGCCTTTCAGAAGAGTAAGGACTTAATCACTTCAAGAGAAGTATTGGCTCACTACAACCCAGCACTGTCGATCAGACTGGCGTGTGATGCGTCTCCCTACGGCATTGGGGCGGTACTGTCACATAAATTCCTTGATGGTTTAGAGAGGCCGATAGCTTTTGCGTCACGCTCGTTAACTTCTGCCGAGCGTAACTACGCCCAGATTGACAGAGAGGCCCTCAGCCTAGTGTGGGGGGTGAAGAAGTTCAATCACTACCTGCACGGTCAAAAATTTACTCTACTAACCGATCATCAACCTCTTGTCTCCATTTTCAACCCTCAGAAGGGCGTACCGATAATGATAGCGCAACGGCTGCAGAGGTGGTCCCTTTTCCTAGGGGCACACCAATATGACATCGAGTACAAAGGAACTAAACAGCATGGGAATGCTGATGGATTGTCACGCCTACCGTTGCCGGCGGTGGAAGAAGAAGACCTTGCAGTGGATCCAATGGAGTTATTCCACTCGACCATAGTCGAATGTCTCCCTGTGACGAATGCAAACATAGAAAAGGAAACACGGAATGACCCGACACTATCACGGGTCTATGATTTAACAATGAAGGGATGGCCAGCACATGGCGAACCACTGCTGCCAGCATTCTCGCCGAGAAGAGAACAGCTGTCAGTGTGCAGAGGAACCTTGATGTGTGGATCCAGCGTGGTAATTCCACCTAAGTTGACGGATAGAGTGCTCAATGAGCTTCATGAGGGTTATCTGGGTGGGGTAAAAATGAAGAACTTAGCCAGAGCGTTTGTGTGGTGGCCGGGAATCGATAGAGAAATCGAAGAGATGACCAAGAGCTGTGCAGGATCCCAAAAGGTCCAAAACGCCCCACCACAAGCTCCTCTACATCCATGGGAGTGGCCCTCATCTCCATGGCAAAGGGTGCACATTGATTTTGCTGGTCCCTTCATGGACTCGATGTTTTTTAATTGCAGTGGATGCACATTCAAAGTGGCCAGAGGTAATAAAAATGTCCTCAACCACCACAGAAAAAACTATCACAGTTTTACGAACCATATTCGCCAGGAATGGGCTGCCTGAACAGATTTGCTCTGACAATGGACCAAAGTTTGTGTCTGAAGAGTTCCGGAGGTTCTTAAAGAACAATGTTGTTAAGCATTACACATCTGCCCCATATCATCCAGCCACTAATGGATTGGCCGAGAGGTTTGTTCAAACATTCAAGAAGGCTATCAAGGCAATGTGTAATGAAAATATACCCCTACAACACAAGGTGGACAACTTCTTGTTTGCCTACCGGAATGCGACACATGCGGTTGCCAACGAAACTCCAGCCATGATGTTCTTCAATCGAAGACTACGATGCCGCTTGGATTTGGTTAAGCCAAACGCCCGAAGAGATGTGGAGAACAGGCAGTTTCAGAATATGAATGAAAGGCCAAGCAGGAGTTTTAAGATAGGTCAACCAGTTTTGACCTGGGACTACCGCACTGAGAAATGGCAGCCAGGAACGATTTGTACACGGCAAGGACCTCTCATGTATACCGTGGACGTTGGAGAGAGCATTGTAAGACGCCATGCTGACCAGATTCTAGAGTCACTGGTAAACGTCAACTCCACACCACGATCTGATACACCTGGCAATGAAATCGACGTACCAATTGCAGCTACCGCAGAATCGGTGATATTGGAAGCAGATGAACCAAACAACGACATTGATCCCGACTCAACCTTGCCAGAGGAACCTGATACCCCAAAGAGGCGTTATCCAGACAGAATCAGGAAGCCTCCTCAAAGACTGAACTTATAATTGCTCAAACTTAACCAATGTATCTAGCAACCGTAATTGTGATTGTAATTAGTTATCATTTAGTTGTTAAGTGAATGTTATGTACTGTTTATCTAAAAGGGGAGGAATTGTTGTGTATGTACCTTTAAGAGAATAACTGGTCTCAGACTGCAGTACCGGCAGTGACCACCCCTGTATAAAAGGCGCTAGTGAGCCTCTGTAGTTTCAGTTTCCCGATTGACTCCTTTCAGTAAAGACTTGTTTTGTTCAACTCCTGCTGTCCGTGTCTCAATCATACATGGACATAATAAGATCCTTTTCTGATAGAAGCCGTTTCTGGGTTCCTTCACTTTGAAGCCCACACACAAACTTGTCCCTTAACGTATCTGATAGTCCCGCTCCAAACTGGCAGTGTTTCGATAACTTGCGCAGTTCCGTTAAGTACTCAGCATTACTTTCGTCTTTATGCTGGTTCCTTTTGTGGAACTTAAATCTTTCTGCTATCAGCAGCGGTGTGGGGCTTAAGTGGTCCTGTAGGATTTCTACTATGCTTTCGAAATTCTTCTCCACGGGCTTCTCTGGGGTTATCAGGTTTCGCAGTAAGCCATAAGTTTTTGCACCCATGGAATTTAACAAAACCAGTGCTTTCCTAGAATCTGGCACTTCATTCGCCCTGCAGTACACCTCAATGCGTTCCACATATGTCGCCCAATCTTCGACTTCATTGTCGAACGCCGTGATACTGCCTCTCTTCGTCATCCCTGTGTGTATTTTAGCTGTCTAAATGGCGTCTCCCGTGCTCTCCCTTCTTCTCCGCTGGAACAAAATGGCGTCTCCCGCGCTTTCCTTCCTTCCCGCGCTCGCCCTTCTTCTCTGCTGCGGCTTCTAAAAGTGGCGTCTCCCGCGCTCTCCCTTCTTCTCCGCGGCTCAATGGCATCTCCCGCGCTCTCCCTTCTTCTCCCCGCGGACGCGGTTCAGCCCTTGAGCCCTGGCTGTGCTCTGCGCGTTCTCCTGTGCGCCTTTCCCATTGCCGTCGATTGGTCCTGAACCCAGCTGCTGCTTTACCCTCTCTCTCTCTCTGCTCATTTTTCCTCGACGCCGCTCGGTTTTTTAACCCCCGGCCGCGCCCTGTGCGCTTCACCCTCTCTCTTACCCCATCGACGCTGCTCGGCTTTTCTACGCCATCGGTCAGCTCCCGCCGCCGCTGTCCGGGAAGGGTGTGCGCTGCACCTGTTGCCAGTCTGTTGCTGGATCGTCGTGGCTGGGGAACCAAGCCCGGCTCTCAACAGCCACTCCTGCAATGTTGACTTGCTGCCGGATGACTGGGTGGTTGCTCGTGGTCGACGCCCGTGCTTCTGGCCTCGACTTTCTTCCACCGTCCTCCCGGAGCGACTCCTCGACGGGAAATGCAGAGTTGCAGGCAGATTCGAATCAACCTCGTCGCCACTGTTAGATCCGTGATTCTTTAAATAGGATGTTTCCCCAAGAACTGCACGGAGGCTGTAACTTAACAATCAACAGGTACTTACTGGAGTAGAGTAGTCTCAAGACTGGGGTACAGAGGCATGCTCAAGGCTTATATACAGGTGTGGTCACTGCCGGTACTACAGTATACAGGAGCTGTAAAAGTAGTTCTCTCTTAAAGGTACATACACTACATAAACCACAGGCAGTTTTCAGAAAATATATTGAACTCAAGTGGATCTTGACAAAAAATGTGTTGCCTATTCACTAATTCCAGGAGGTGGATCGTCTTTCTGGCCAAAATATCCGGGATGGAATCATCCATCTGTGGTACCAGTGACAACAACCCCAATTCCCCTTTCAACATTTATTCCACACCTTACCTTCTCTCTGTTACTGACCATCACAGCGTCCTCTTGGCCACAATGCTGAAATAAAAGCCACCACAAAGCAAACTTTCCAATCCAACTTTATACATCTATCCATCCAATATACCATCAAGAAATCAATTCATCACCTTTATGCATTCCCTTAGTGACTGTCTCGTTGTATGCCTTTGCCTATCCTACTGATGTCACACAGAGCTACCCCGGTGGCTGCAGCATGGCTGGTGGAAGGCTGCTGACTTTCAGTGGGGGCCACTGCAAATGGCCTTGCTGGTCGACCTTGAGGAGCTGGTGGCTGGGAGTGTGAAATCGAGTGATGGTGTTTCTTCTTCTTCTTCTTCTTCACTCTCCTCTCCCTTTTCTTGGCGAACCACTGGCTGGGCAGACTGCATTTCTTGGGTGTGTGAAACGAGGAAGGCACAAGAGTGAAGTTGTGGTGAGGGGAGGGCAGGAAAGCAAAAGGTGCATGTGAGAAGGAGGATAATGTATGAGGATACCAGCATCTTGTAGCCTTTCAGCCCCGCTGCTGGCCAAGGGCTCAGCCATGCTCCTGCCAAGATTGGCGAGCACCATCTCTCCAAGAGGGTGAGGTGAAGCTAGGAATGGGAGGTGTGCCTCATGTTTGGTACAGATTGTTGGTAGGTGATGTAGTGTATGTACCTTTAAGGGGGAGAACTACTTTTTACAGCTCCTGTATCCTGTAGTACCGGCAGTGACCACACCTGTATATAAACCCTGAGTAGTGCTCTGTACAGTCAGTTGCAGTTTGAACCTCATCCGGTAAACACCTGTTGATCGTTCCCTGCAGTCTTTGTCTGATTTTTGAAAGGACACAACATTAAGATACCCGGATCTAACATTGGCGACGAGAAGATTCGAACCTACTTGCAACTCTACATAAGGAGGTTGAGTCCAGAAACACGGGCATCGCAGGGGAGGCTGTCGAGAGCCAGGCTTGGCCTTCAAGCCACGGTGGTCCAGCGAAACGGGCTGGCAACAGGTACTGCATAGACCCTTCCTGGACAGCGGCGGCTAGAGCCGACCAAGCAGCACAGAAAGGGCCGAGCAGCGTCGACGGGGGAGAGAGAGAGGGCAGAGCGCACGGGGCGGAGCCGGTGTTCAAGGGCCGAGCAGCGTCAATGAGAGAGAGCAGAGTGCAGCCGGTGTTCGGGACCGAGCGGCGTCAACGGGGGAGAGAGGCGAGAGAGAGCAGAGCACAGCCGGTGTTCAGGGGCCGAGCAGCGTCAACGGGGGAGAGAGACGCGCAGGAAAACGCGAGACGCTGCCATTGCCGCGAGGACCGCAGAGAACGGCATTGGCAGCAGCGCAGAAGCAGTGCGCGAGGCCCACAGGGCATCGCCATTTGCCAGGAGGACCGCCGAGAGCGGCGTTGGCAGCAGCGCGGGAGACGCCATTTTAAGCCACTGCGGGGAAGAAAGGAAAGCGCGGGAGATGCCATTTTAAGCATTTTAAGCCGCAGCGGGGAAGAAAGGAAAGCGCGGGAGACGCCATTTTAAGCCAGTCTAACCACACCCAAATATGCCGAAGAGTGGCAGTATAACAGCGTTCGACAATGAAGTCGAAGATTGGACGACATATGTCGAACACATAGAAGTATACTGCAAGGCGAATGAAGTGCCAGATATCAAGAAAGCGCTGGTATTGTTGAATTCAATGGGTGCAAAAACGTATGGCTTACTACGAAACTTAGTAACCCCAGAGAAGCCAGTAGAAAAGGATTTTGAAAACATAGTGTCAATCCTACAGGACCACTTAAACCCCACACCGCTGCTGATAGCAGAAAGATTTAAGTTTCACAGAAGGAACCTGCATAAAGATGAAAGTAATGCTGAGTATTTAACTGAACTGCGCAAGCTATTGAAACACTGTCAGTTTGGAACGGGACTAGCAGATACTTTAAGGGACAAGTTTGTGTGTGGGCTTCAAAGTGAAGGAACCCAGAAACGGCTTCTATCAGAAAAGGATCTTACGCTGGACAAGGCTTTCAGCATTGCAGTATCACACGAAGTAGCCGCACGGGGCGCTGCAGAGATACAACGGAGACCGCAAGAATATGGCACAAATGAAATGTCATACGGAACAGTGAAGTGCTATCGCTGCGGCAGAACAACACATGACCATAATGATTGCTGGTTCAAGGACAAAGTGTGCAGACAGTGTGGAAAAGTAGGACACACAGCAAGAGTCTGCAGGTCAGGAAAGAAAACCGGCAGCAAGAAATCTCCACAGGAGAAGTACAAGAAGGTACATAAGGGGACGGAGAGTAGTTCAGACGAACAGAAGAGTGATACAAACTCCGGAAGCAAGGAGCTGGGTTGTCTGAAAATACATAATGTGATCAAAACAGAGGATCACCAAACTATCTGGGTCACGCTCAAGATAGCAGGAGTCCAAGTGAAAATGGAATTGGACACAGGATCAGCCCTAACAGTCAAAAACCAAAGGGACTACAAGCGGCTATTCTCACATATACCCTTGAGAGATGCAAAGATTGTCTTGAAGACATACACGGGGCAAAAAGTCTACCCCAAAGGAAAAATAAGGGTGAACGTTATATATAACGGCAAGGAAACACCAAAAATGGACCTATATGTATTGCCAGATGGAGGACCACCACTACTAGGATGTGAATGGATCCGGAAGATACAGCTAGATTGGCATTCCATACAAGCACTGACTGTAGATGCCAAAAAGGATGACGACGTCACACCTGGACAACTGTCAAAAATGCTAACTGATGCACAAGAAGTGTTCCAGCAGGGACTCGGAACACTAAAAGGCATAACAGCGACGATCAAAATAGAGGAAAATGCAAGCCCAAAGTTTTTTAAGGCCAGACCGGTACCTTATGCGATCCGTCCAGCCGTCGAAGCAGAGCTGGAAGGTTCGGAACGTTCAGGAGTACTGTCCAAAGTGGACTGGAGCGAGTGGGCTACACCCATCATTCCTGTAATGAAGAGGTCGTTGAGTAATACGCCTGGGGAACCAAAGAAGGTTCGCATCTGTGGGGACTTTAAGGTGACAGTGAACCCAGTCCTTCACACTGTACAATATCCGCTTCCGCGGATTGAAGATATTTTCGCCTCGCTATCTGGAGGGAAACGCTTCACTAAGATTGATCTGGCCCAGGCGTACCTGCAAATGGAGGTAGAAGAAGCCTCGAAACAGTACCTCACGATCAACAATCATAAAGGTCTCTACCAATACAACCGGCTGGTGTTCGGGGTAGCATCAGCTCCGGCTATTTGGTAAAGGGCAATGGATCAAGTCCTGCAAGGGATTCCAGGGACCCAGTGTTATTTGGACGACATCCTGGTCACGGGCGAAAATGACAGTGATCACCTCGCCAACCTGGAGCAGGTGCTCACTAGATTGAAGGAATATGGGCTCCGAGCTAATCGCCACAAATGCGAGTTTTTCCAGGAGCAGATCTCGTATTGTGGCCACGTTATTGATAAAGAGGGGTTACATAAGTCCCCTGAAAAGATTGAGGCAGTAGTCAAGGCTCCAGCACCGGAAAATGTGTCACAACTGAGGTCGTTCCTCGGGCTGGTGAACTACTACCATAAGTTCTTGCCGAATTTGTCTACCGTACTACACCCACTGAACACCCTACTGCAAATGGGGGTACCATGGAAATGGAGTGACGAATGTAAACGAGCTTTCCAGAAGAGCAAAGCATTGATCACATCAAAGGAGGTGTTGGCTCATTTCAACCCAGCACTACCAATTCGGTTGGCGTGTGATGCATCACCCTATGGCATTGGAGCGGTGCTGTCGCACAAATTCCCGGATGGCTCGGAGAGGCCAGTAGCCTTTGCGTCTCGGTCACTAACCTCAGCCGAGCGTAACTACACCCAGATTGACAGGGAGGCCCTCAGCCTAGTGTGGGGAGTGAAAAAGTTCAATCACTAGCTGCACGGGCAGAAGTTCACCTTGCTGACTGACCACCAACCACTTGTCTCCATCTTTAATCCAAAGAAGGGCGTTCTGGTGATGACTGCGCAACGGCTACAAAGATGGTCCCTTTTTCTAGGGGCGCACCAATATGATATCGAGTATAAGGGCACGAAACAGCATGGAAACGCTGATGGGCTATCACGCCTGCCACTGCCTACTGCGGAGGAAGCACCAGCAGTGGATCCTGTCGAAATATTTCATTCGACTATAATTGAATGCTTGCCAGTAACTAACGCTGGTATAGTGAAGGAGACCCGGAATGACCCGACACTGTCTCGGGTATATGATTTGACGGTGAAGGGATGGCCAGCACATGGCGACTCATTGTTGCCAGCATTCTCATCCAGAAGAGAACAGCTGTCAGTATGCCAGGGGACTTTGATGTGTGGATCCCGAGTGGTAATTCCACCCAAGTTAAGGGAGAGAGTGCTCAATGAGCTTCACGAAGGTCATCTGGGAGGGGTGAAAATGAAAAGCCTTGCTAGGGCTTATGTGTGGTGGCCGGGGATCGATCAGCAAATCGAGGACCTGACAAAGAGCTGCTCAGGATGCCAGAGGGTCCAAAATGCACCACCACATGCCCCTCTACACCCATGGGAGTGGCCCTCATCTCCATGGCAACTGGTGCATATTGATTTTGCTGGTCCATTCATGGACTCAATGTTTTTAATAGCCGTGGATGCGCACTCGAAATGGCCTGAGGTGATCAAAATGTCGTCCACCACCACAGAGAAAACTATTGCAGTCCTACGGACCATTTTTGCCAGGAAAGGCTTGCCAGAGCAGATTTGCTCTGCTAAGTTTCTGAAGAGTTTCGAAGATTTATGAAAAGGAATGGAGTAAGGCATTACACATCCGCCCCGTATCATCCAGCCACAAATGGATTGGCTGAGAGGTTCGTACAAACCTTTAAATAAGCAGTAAAGGCCATGTGCAATGACGACATTCCACTGCAGCATAAGGTGGACAATTTCCTGTTAGCCTACAGAAATGCGACACATGCAGTCACCAACCAGGCCCCGGCCATGATGTTCTTTAACCAAAGGTTGAGATCTCGTCTGGATTTGCTCAGACCAAATGTACGAAGAGATGTTGAGAATAAGCAATTCCAGCACATCAATGAGAAGCCGACAAGGAGCTTCAATGTAGGGCAACCAGTCTTGGCCCGCGACTACCGAACAGAGAAATGGCAACAAGGAACGATATGCACACGGCAGGGACCACTAATGTACACAGTGGATGTTGGGGAGAACATTGTGAGACGCCATGCTGACCAGATCCTAGAGTCACAGGAACGAGTCAACTCCATGTCTCGGCCATACGTACCTGGTGAGGAACCCGACGTACAGGTCACATCTACCTCAGAAACAAAAGCATTGGAAGCTAATGAATCAACTGACGACAGGGTGTTAGAATCGCCTCCGCACCAAGAGCGAGACACTCGGGAAATGCGTTATCCAGAAAGAATCAGGAAGCCTCCCCAAAGACTGAATTTATAAATAGACTATTTCCAGTTAATGTTGCATGTTAAAAGTGTTAATTGTAATTAGTTTGATATTTAATTGTTAAATGAGTGTTATGGTTCTGTTAATCTAAAAGGGGAGGAATTGCAGTGTATGTACCTTTAAGGGGGAGAACTACTTTTTACAGCTCCTGTATCCTGTAGTACCGGCAGTGACCACACCTGTATATAAACCCTGAGTAGTGCTCTGTACAGTCAGTTGCAGTTTGAACCTCATCCAGTAAACACCTGTTGATCGTTCCCTGCAGTCTTTGTCTGATTATTGAAAGGACACAACATTAAGATACCCGGATCTAACAGGTGAGTGATTGGATGGGTGCTGGGAGTTGTGAATTGAGAAGTGTGTGAGGTTAGTGTTGCAGTTGGTAGGAGATGGCTTTTGAAGATGCATTCACTGACCTAGATTACTGGTCTGAGGTCATGAAGTTTCTTTGGGCACTGGAGCCAGGTCGTGGGGGCGATACTGCTGGCTTGGTGATGTGGTCTCTCTTCTTTCTTTCTGCAGGGCCTCCTGACCTCTGTGGGTAGAAGACCTCTCTTGCAGTGTTGACCCCCTGCACAAAGCTGCAGTGCTGTGTGTGAGACCTTGGGTGCCCCTTCCCTGGCTTGCTGAGCCATTTCTGTTAGTGCTGAAGCACTTTTCCAATTTATTTTAGGTATGGAAGGAAATTCAGCTTGAAGAACTGAAGACTCCCATTTGGGAATTCTTTTTAATGTTAATTTCTTTTTCAGAAGGCAGTTGAGCTGCAAGGGCTTAAAGCTGACTATTTTTACATGATTTTTTTATTTTGTTCATTCCAGCAGGCAGTTCCCCTTTAAGGGAACAAACTGCTTTCTGAAATAACAGCCTTGCTTTCAGAGCAGGCTCTTCCAGCTGCAATGATGCTAGAGCCATACTACATTGGGGCCACCTGCCGGGATGAAGGCCACCAGGATGACTGTGAATTTAGCGCTGGGCTAATGTTAAATAGACCCCAGCGCCAATTTTTCGGTCCTGCCAATGCCACCTGTCCATGGTGGCGCTGGCAGCTTTTGTGGCGTTCATGAATTTCTAGGCCTATGGATTTATAAAAGACTTCTGGATTCCCTTTTATGTTAGCTGCTAATCTATTCTCAGACTCTCTCTTTGCCCCTCTTATTCCCATTTTTTGATTTCCTCTGTACTTTCTATATTTAGCTTGGCTCTTTACTGTATTATGAAACTTACAATTGTCATAAGCCTCCTTTTTCTGTCTCAATTTAATCCCATTGGGGGTGACTTTCATTCAGAAGTTGGGAAGGAGGCGGGACTACAACTTTCAGAGTTGTAGTCCTGCCTCCATCGAGATGTGGCCAATCCACGTGATTTTAACTTGATTGACCTTGTTGAGCCCGCCCAACAGGCTCAGCAGGCCAATTAAGGGCCACTCGGCAACAGGTGACGTCACAGACTGAAATTTCATCTGTCAAGATGTTTTGACAAATGAAATATCAGTGTTTCACAGCTGTTTGAAGCTGTCAAACACTGACAGTCTTATTTCTAACATGAGTCCTTCTACACAGACTCAGTTAGAAATCTCACCGGCACAGAAATCTGCAGGCTGTCACTTTTGACAGTTCGCAGCCATTCTGCTTTCTGTGCCGGTTAGATGATAGACTCCCGAAACCTAGAGGAAGGAAGGCTGAAAAGGTAAGTACAGGTAATTTGAACTTCTTTACACACTTTAGACACACCAAACACACTTAACTTTGCACTCATGCACCCATCACTCACCTGAACACCGACATCTTGATCCCTCTAAGTCCTTCAACCCGATGGCCCGACTCCTCTAAGTTACCGTGGCTTGGAGCCATCGGGAATCCCACACTTCAAGCTTTAAAATAGGGATTAGGCTAAAACTGCCTGTTAACTACCTGTTAACAGGCAGTTAATTGGCACTAATCCCTTCACGCCTCGGGTAGTCGGGTCCGCCCCCAACCCACCTCCTTTGAAACTTACATGGAGGCGGGTTGGGGGCGGGATGGTGTCGGGACCCCCGAATTCAGGGCTTTAACCCCCTGCATGCCTCCAATCCCGACTCCACGGGTCAATGAAAATCGACCCCTATATTTTTAGTCATCCAGGGAGCTCAAGCTTTGGATGCCCTGCACCATTTCTTCAGTCACACATTAAACTGTTTTATCCTACTAGTCCTATACTCACTAATGCTTGGCACTGGGAGTAATCCAGAGATTACTACCTTGAGGTTCTGTTTTTTAACTTCCTCCCTCGCTCCTGAAACTCTGACTGCAGGACCTCAACACTTTCCCACATGGGCCATGACTTCTGGCAGTTCCTTTTCTCCTGTCAAAATGTTCTGCACCCTCTCAGTGGTGTCCTTTACTCTGGCACCAGGTAGGCAACACACCATGTGGGACTCACATTAGCTGTTGCAGAAATGTCTGTCTATCCTCCCTGATTATCGAATCCCCTATGACCACTGCATTTCTACATTTTACACTTTGCTGTGCCCCCATTTGCTCCATAGTGTCGTGGATGTACTCTAGACTGCATTCCCCCAAGGTGCCGTTGCCCTTACTGGTATTCAGCGTTGAAAACCGATTTGAGAGTGCCACTCTCCCGAAGGATTCCTGCACTGCCTGCCTCTTCCTACCCTGCTAGATGCTCACCGACTTACTATTCTCCTGAACTCTCTGTAGCTGCGGGGTGACCACCTCCTGGAATGTGCACTCTAGGAAATTCTCAGCCTTCTATATGCCCTGCAGTGACTCCAGCTACTCCTGAAGCTCAGAAACCCTGAGCTCAAGTTAATGCAACTGGAGGCACTTCCTGCACATGAAGCATCCTGGCGTTCCCACATAGCACTGGAATTACAGGCAATGAGTCTCAGCTGCTGTATTATTTTGCTTACAAGAAATCCCTTTAGATCTAAATAATTACTCTGATTATTTATATATTTACTGTTACCCCTTGATCTACTTAGCATCTCTTACCCCCTTTACCCCCTCTGCACCGACTTCCCACTCTCACTAAATTCCCGTTGCCATTCTGTTTAGCAAGCCATTCCATTTAGTAGATTCTCCCAGCTCTGTGCACACAGAGGAAAAGGGTATCTAGAAGCAATGATAAATTCAGGCACCTAGAAGAAAGTATAAATCAATAAATAAAATGAAGTGAAGCAAGAATTGGACTGAATCGTAATAAGAGGTTACTCAAAGTGGGCTGGATTCCCTCCCACCTACTAGAGTAGAGATTAAATGCATTGGTTAAATGTTGGAGAGATGGGGACCAATCTGTAACTCTGCAGATATTTTGTGGCCCTGTTTTAAAGCAATACCTGATGGGGGAAGCTAATAGAAATTTTAGAATGAGATATTCTACTGACGTTGATGCTTTTCTTTCTTTAGTTCTACTAACCTGATGGGAGTGGGCCTTTGGCGTAGCAGTAGCATCCCTGCCGCTGGGCCAGAAGGCGTAGGGTTTCGAACCCCGCTCCAGACAGTCCCGGCAAGTGGAGTCGGAGCTCCGGCTCTAAATTCTGGGTTGACATCCAGCGGGATACTTGCGTCCGTGGGTGTGGGTGGCCCCCCCCTCGTATGGGTTGTGGGAGCCCGTAAAACCCTCCCGCCATAGGACTAACCACCCTAATGGCTGGTACGAAGATGGTTACGGTCACGGAAGGAGCGTTAATCATGGCCAGAAATCCTTCCACCACTTCATACAGTTCCCCAAAGGGAACAGTGTGAAGACACGACGACTAACCTGATTGTATCTGATTTCTCAGTCATTGGTCACAATTCCTAAACTTGCCATATTGAGGCAGAGGAAATTTACTGACCTTCCTGTCCTTTGAGGAGTGGGGGCCGCAGCATTGTGAAAGAAAGAATTTGGTTCATGGCAAACAGCCGGTGGAAGAATTTGAAAAATCTTGTTCTCCATTTGTCAAATAGCTAAGTACATGGAGATTCCACAAATGCTTTTCCATCCATCCCTGCTTTCCTGATGTCAATAGGCCTCTCCCTCATGAGTAGGAATCTCCCCTCCTCGGCATTCCAAACCATGACTCACCAATGTAACCTATCCTTAAAATGTCCAAATTGTGAGATTTTTGTCCAGTTGAACAGTGTTATGTTTATAAATTAAATATATATGGGATTGAAAATTCCATTGAGCATTATTTTCAGCAGACTGGTTAATTTGATTCTGTAAAGCTCCTCTGTGCACTATTTTAACAGTCATTGGCCCAGATATTCCGATCGCAGGCCTCCCGCGGGTGGAGGACTGTAATCTGGAAAAATCTGCGCCCTTACCTGAGGGCTCCCGGGACGCGCACAATTCCAATGCAGGGCCTCTCCAAACTGCAAGTGCGCAGGGCCCACGTATCCCAGAGGCGCAGGTAGTTCGCAGCGTCCCTGGGATCACGTGGGCCATGGGGAGCCAATCACAAAAGGGAATCTCCCTTCATACATTTGATAGGAAGACCTGTCAAATATATGAATGATCACCCCCAAAACATAATAAAACTTTAAATAATTTTTTTTTTAAATCACATTTTTAAAATGACTTGAAATTACAATAAATTAACTTTTTTTCAAAAATTTAAAATTTTGAAAAAAATAATTAAAGATTTTTACAGGGCTAAAAATAAACTTACCTTTTTTAAAGTATTTTTAAATTATAAATCAGTGAAATTTTTAATTTTTTAAAAACTTTTTTCAACTCTTATCCTGGTAAAAGCAGGCCTTACGCCTGCTTTTACCAGGCGCAAGAATTGTAAATGTTTTCTGCAGGCGGAGGGTCTCCAAAAAGCGGAACTATCTGCCCACAGAGGCCCTGCTCCAGGGCAGCCAGAGGATCTGTCAAGACCATTCTTGACAGATCGGAAATGCCGGTTTCCAGTGTATGCGCTGTGCATGCCTGAAACCAGCATTTCCGATGTCCCTACGGGTGAGTACACAGCGTGTACCCACCCGTAGGGATCGGAATATCCGGCCCATTAATCTGTTTGAAATAAATGGGTTAACAACTTTATTAAAATAATAAAATGGAAATTTTACACAAGTACGTTAATTAGCGTGCGGACAATAACCATCAACAGAATTTCAACTCACGATTCCTATTTTTGTATTAAGGTAGAAATGTGTCTTAATTTTCTACAGAAAGCAATCAACTGGTTCACTGGTAGGACTCTCACCTCTGAGTCAGTTGGTTGTTGGTTCAGTCTCCAGGAGTTGAGCAATGCTGAGGGAGTGCTATATTGTCAGAGATGCCACCTTTCAGATATAATACTAAACCAAGGTCCCATCTGCCTGTTCAGGTGGAAGTAAAAGATCTAATCGCACTATTTTAAGAAGAACAGCAGGGTTCCCTTGGTATCCTGGCCAACATTTCCCCTCAAGCATAGATTAACCGATCATTCATATCAGTGCTGTTTGTGGGATCTTACTATGTGCAAGTTGACTGCTGCATTTGCCTACATAACAACGGTGAATATGCTACTAAAGTAATGTCATGTAAAGTCATTGGGCTGAATTTTAATGGGGAAGGCGGGTTGGGGATGCTGCTCTGAGACGGCCTGGAAACTCGGTAGAATGGCAGGGTTGATTTGAATGGGAAGCCTCTGTTCCCCACCTGCAGCCAGACAGATTGAGAGGCTTGCTGGCTCCAGGCGGGTAAGCCTGCAGCACTAACCCGCACAGAGGAGGCAGGGAGGGATCGCGTGGGAGCCGGGAGCAACAAGAAGATTACGGGGTGGGGGGGGCGGCGGGGGCAGGATGGCAAGAAGATCAGGGTGGGGGGGAGCAGAAAGAAGATTGGGGGCTGGGTCAAAGATCGGGGGCCGGGCCGGCCTGAGGAGGGTTGGTGGGGGGGGAGTCCGAAGAGGATCTGGGGAACATAGGAACATAGGAACAGGAACAGGAGTAGGCCATTGAGCCCCTCAAGCCTGTTCAATGAGATTATGGTTGATCTGCGACCTAACTCTATATACCTCCCTTTGGCCCATATCCCTTAATACCTTTGGTTAACAAAAATCTATCAATCTCCGATTTAAAGTTAACAATTGATCTAGCATCAATTGCCATTTGTGGAAGAGAGTTCCAAACTTCTACCACCCTGTGTGTAGGAGTGTTTCCTAATTTCACTCCTGAAAGGTCTGGCACTAATTTTTAGACTATGCCCCCAGTCCTAGAACCCCCAACCTGCGGTAACAGTTTCTCTCTATTTACCCTATCTGTTCCCCTTAATATCTTGAAAACTTGGATCAGATCACCCCTTAAACTTCTAAATTCTAGGGAATACAACCCTAGTTTGTGTAATCTCTCCATGTAATTTAACCTTTGAAGTCCGGGTATCATTCTGGTAAACCTACACTGCACTCCCTCCAAGGCCAATATATCCTTCCTAAGGTGTGGTGCCCAGAACTGCTCACAGTACTCCAGGTGTGGTCTAACCAGGGTGTTGTATAGCTGCAGCATAGCTTCTACCCCCCTGTATTCTAATCCTCTAGGTAGAAAGGCCAGCATTCCATTAGCCTTTGTGATTATTTTCTGTACCTGTTCATGACATTTTAATGATCTATGTACCTGGACCCCCAAGTCTCTTTGGACCCCCACTGTTTTGAGCTTTTCGCCATTTAGAAAGTACCCTGTTCTATCCTTTTTAGGTCGAAAGTGGATGACCTACATTGAAATCCATTTGCCACAGATTTGCCCATTCAATAAATCTATCAATATCTCTTTGTAATTTTATGCTTTCATCTACACTGCTTACAATGCCGCCTATCTTTGTGGGTCCGGAGGAGCAGCACGGGGAGGGTTCTGAAGGGATAGGGGACCAAAGGAGCAGCACGGGGTTGGGAGGGGAGGGGGGATACCAAGAAGACCGGGGGGGCAGAGGGGCAGTACTGAGGGAGTGCTGCACTGTCAGAGAGCAGTACTGAGGAAGTGCTACATTCTCAGAGAGCAGTACTGAGGAAGCGCTGCACTGTCGCAGGGGCAGTACTGAGGGAGTGCTGCACTGTCAGAGAGCAGTAATGAGGAAGCGCTGCACTGTCGCAGGGGCAGTACTGAGGGAGTGCTGCACTGTCAGAAAGCAGTACTGAGGGAGTGCTGCACTGTCAGAGAGCAGTACTGAGGGAGTGCTGATCTGTCAGAGCACAGTACTGAGGAAGTGCTGCACTGTCAGAGGGGCAGTAATGAGTGCTGCACTGTCGGAGAGGCAGTACTGAGGGAATGCTGCACTGTCAGAGGGGCAGTACTGAGGAAGTGCTGCACTGTCGGAGAGGCAGTACTGAGGGAATGCTGCACTGTCGGAGAGGCAGTAATGAGGGAATGCTGCACTGTCGGAGGGGCTGTACTGAGGAAGTGCTGCACTGTCAGAGGGGTAGTACTGAGGGAGCGCTGTACAATGAACGGGGAAACCTGAAGGCATCGGGGCTGGAGGAGCAGCATGGGGTGGGGGGGAGGTCTGAAGGGATTGGGGACTGGAGGAGCAGCATGGTTGGGGGAGCAGGGGGGATTGAGAAGGAGCGGGGGCCGGAGGAGCAGCACGGGGGTGAGGCAATCTGAAGAGGATCTGGGGCCAGAGGAGCAGCACGGGGAGGTGTGGGGGAGAGGGGGGCGGAGGCCTCGTTGCGGGGATCGCAGGCCTAGTTGGGGAGGACTGGGGGGGCGATTGGAGGCTGCGTGAAGGGGTCTCTGATCACGGGGGGTGGGCTAGACAGGGACCTTGGATCCAGGTAGTAAGTGAAAAGGCACTTACCTCCTGGATCCAGCAGTCCCCACCTTGCATTAGCTGGCAGGTTTCATGAGGTGAAAAAAACCCAACCAACTAAAGTTAAATTCAAAATGGAGGTTATAGCAGAGGCTACCGGCCTCATTATAATATTTAATAGACGACCTGCCTTCTGGCAGTGGGTTGGCTGCCTGCCCGCTCTCCCGCTACCGTTAAAACCGAAAGTGGGCGGTTTGGATGCGGGTTCAGGTCAGGATTCTGATTTTTAACACTTTAACTACCACCACCCGCCTTTTTTTATGTTAAAATTTCCCCCACTGGCTATGAAGGGTTTTGGGATATCCTGAAGGCATGAACAGTGATATATAATTACAAGTACTTTCATTCTTTATAATTCTAATATATCAATTTTTCTATCTTGCTTTTAATAAATATTTTTTAATTAACAGGTGAAATGTTCAATCTACCAAGATAGTGCAGGAAGTGATGTAAAGAAAATAATCCAATTTACTTCATGAGTGAGGAAGAGTTCATAGCCTAGTGGGGTGAAGTCACAATTGTATTACAAAGTTCTTCCTCATGAGTCAAATAAAGAGGTTATTTTTTGTTTTAATTAGAGTATTTTTCTCATATAACTGGTAAGGGTATAATCATTTAAAGATAATGGACCATTTTTCAATTTTGTTTTATTACGAATATATCTGGATGACATTTTAGTATACTCCATTCTTCCCTCTCCCTCCTCCTGTCCTCTCTGCAGATATGACTCCCTTCAGCTTGAAAATCCCATTTGCGGGAAAGAAGTTTAAATTCACAAGGCTTTACTTGGCCTCAAATGCTACTTCTTTGGTGAATGAGCTATGGAAATTGGATGAATATTTAGCACTGTGTCTTCTACAAATCCCTAAATCAGAAAAGCCATATTTACCATTGGCAGAAGCACATGTGGAAAGAAACACTTCTTTTACCGTGTTATTTTTGTACAACAGACCACAATGTGTTCCTATCACTAGAAAGTGTCTGAATATGGAAAACTTGGAGCTGTAGTCAGACTGAGAAAATTATTTCCAGTCATTGTTATACAGGTAGAACGTCTCGAATCTGGCAACCTCGGGACCGAGGCTGAGCCGGTTTTCGGGTTTTTCCGGACTTCGGAACGTGTTTCTGATGTCCAAAGTCTGGAAGCGCCCGAGCCCAAGTTGCGATATTTCCGGACTTCGGACATCAGAAAACACGTGCCAAGTCCGGCAATGCCTGGGCCCAGGTTGCGCTTTTGGTAAGCCTCCCTCAGGGTGTCCGGATTCCGGAACATTTTATGGATTCCGGACCCTTGCCACCAATCGTCCCGGAGTCCAGATTTGGGATGCTCAACCTGTACTACCATGTGATTGGAGTGTGATAAATAATGTGAGGCAAAACGATGTTATCAAAAACCTTCATGATATTAACTGTGCAGTTGGAATTATAAATGTTATATTGTAGTTATTAGTCGTGCAAGAGCCTACTATTACCATGACTATTACTTTGTAATTTATTTCAACTCATGCATGTGCTGACTTCAAAATACTTGTTTTTTCACTATATAAAAGAAAATGGTAATTGAATATATTTTAAACATCATGTTGGTCACAATCAGTCATCTGCCCAGCTTTTGGAGGTGTGCTGCACCATCTATTAATTTAAAGACATTGATGTTCTCAAGCCAGTATGAGACTTGATTGTACTATCTGATTCAAACCCCAATGATCTGGTAACCTGGGTTAGAGTGTTGAAAACACACTACTTGAATGAAGCATACAAACAACCATCAACATGCATACATATGCATATAGCTTCTATAAGCTGCTGACTGCTTGAAAAGCACTGACTTACCATATCGATTCAGAAGTGGATTAGATTCAATTTATTGTACATGATGTGACCACACATTACAAACCAGTTTCATTGGAATTTGAAATCAGTTCAGAGGAGAGAAAATGAAAAAAAAACCTTTGATTGACTTTGGAGATGCTTCAAGCAGTTATTTTTCTTGCTGAACATTTAGAAATACATCAGTCCAAAACTAACATCACTCTTCTTGTAAGACTCTTAAAGGGAGAGTGTTGCTTTTCTAGGGAGAATTCATGCAGGCTCATTTCCTGAACCAAAAAACCCCAACTTGCTCAGAAAACTTGGCTGCTGGGCTATATGTTGGCGACTCAAGTTCACACCACATCTGCAGCATTTAGACTTTTACAAAGTGGTTTTAATATATCCATTATTAGTAAAAGGATCTGAGTGCTGGAACATGAGAAAAGTTGCCAAGTAAAAGATACTAACAGCAGAGATGAGTTGGTTGAGAGAAATACTGGGAGCATTCAGGAAACAAAGAATCAAGAATGATATAAGAAGAGCATGGCTTGGACAAGAAACAACATTTATGCAGAAGGTTCAAGAAATGGTTTGGACATGTTTCAAGACTGGAAACAGCTAGGACCTTTCATGGCCCTGCGCACAGAGGTACATGGAACAACACAGAGGTACATGGAACAAGAAGCTGAGGAAGACCAAGGGAGCTCTGGATAGACAATGTCAGGAGTGACTTGTCACAGAAAGGGATACAAATGACTAAAGCGACACCAGGCTAGTTCAAAACCAACAACAATGGAGTGAAATCATTCGTCCCCGTCGTTGCTGCTGAGCAGACAGATGGGAATTTAGTAGTAATAGTAATTTGCAATTTGTTGTTAAAATAAACTTGATTTTTGTCTGCATTGTTTGTGAAAGCGAAGTTGTTGTATCTCATGGAAGCAGTATCTAGCAGAAAGTATATGTGTGTACGTGCATGTGTACACACGCATCTGTGTTGTTGTTTCCAGTTCCTCCATGTTTTCTCAGAGGAGACAAACTTGGAACCAAATTGAGTATTATTATTATGGTTTATAATGTGCATGCTACAATTAAAGGAAGTTTGGAAAACAGCCCAATAACTGAACTGGTTGCTTGCTTCACTTCCAAGCAGATGGCCATGAGTTTGAACCCTAGAGCTGCCTGGCACTCAAACTCACTTGCAATTAGTTGGCTGAGTTTGGCTGAGTTTTCAGCTGTGGTGGTAGACAGAATGCTATACACAATAAAAGGTTTCTCTCTCAGCTAGAGAAATGGTCAGGATAGAATGACATTGTCCATCTCACTTTGCCTAAGTCAGATTGCATTAGCTGTGCCCCAGAGAATGGCACACTCTCAGCTGCCGGAGGTCGTAGAATGTCGAGAGGCCTGGAAAGGGTGGGGGTGGGGGGAATAGGAGAACCGGCATTAAAAGAATTTAAAGAAATAAAGAATCTGGCAAATTTTCAACTAATTTAGTCTACTCCCCTACACATAAGTGATCACACAACTTGGAAAATTGTAATGGGATGCATCAGACCAAAAACATTGAAAATGTGCTGAAGCTGTTTGAATGCTAGTCCATCTTAAAGCAGCACTATCACTCTGTTGTGATAAACATGCAATACAGTGTTGGAACTGGAGTCATGATCATACCACTTGTGTTTTGAAAATGTTATTGCATTATTTGCATGACATCACCACAGCAAACTGTTCCTCTGGGCTTCTTCCCTCCCTGACAAGATTATGATCCCTCTTCAAGTCCCACATAAGTTTAATACAAAGTACAGAAATCGTACTCATTTGTATTAAGAATTTAATGTTTTACTTTACATTTGTCTGCTTGCTGTACCAGTGAGTGCTTCACCAATGGCTTTTTTTAAAAACTGAGAACTCAGTGCAACAGCTGCATGGCACCTCGTGTCAACTGGACTCTGCTGTGGACTCAGTTACAGTGAATGAGGCAGAAACCTGTCTGGAAACTTGGCTGCCAGTGGGCTAGTTTTACTTCTCCTTTCATCCATAAGAAGGGAGATGACAGGTTTGAAGTAGGTGTTAATTCATTGTAATGTGGTGCGTTCCTTTGCTCACTGGCTGTAGCTTGTTAATTGTTTCAATGGAAATTTTGTGGAACAAATGAGTAACTAAATTGTACTTTTCGGCACAATGCTAACATTCACATTAACTCATGTAAGCTATTAGTTTAGTTAGAGCCCTATCTGCCCTCTCAGGTGGATGCAAAAGATTCCATGTCACTATTTGAAGAAGCGCAGGAGAGTTCTGTGATTATCCATCAACCAGATGATCTGGTCATTTATTTATTTGCTTTTTGTGGGATCTTGCTGCGCACAAATTGGCTGCTTGATACATAAGAACATAAGAACATAAGAAATAGGAGCAGGAGTAGGCCATACGGCCCCTCAGGCCTGCTCCGCCATTCAATAGGATCATGGCTGATCTGAATCTAGACTCACGTCCACTTCCCTGCCCTCTCCCCGTAACCCCTAATTCCCTTATCTGCTAGGAAAATGTCTATCTCCATTTTAAATTTATTTAATGTTGCAGCTTCCACAGCTCTCTGGGGCAGCAAATTCCATAGATTTACTACCCTCTGAGTGAAGAAGTTTCTCCTCATCTCAGTTTTGAAAGGGCAGCCCCTTATTCTAAGATTATGCCCCCTAGTTCTGATCTCACCCATCAGTGGAAACATCCTCACCGCATCCACCCGATCAAGCCCCCTCACAATCTTATATGTTTCGATAAGATCGCCTCTCATTCTTCTGAACTCCAGTGAGTAGAGTCCCAACCTACTCAACCTTTCCTCATACGTCAACCCCCTCATCTCTGGAATCAACCGAGTGAACCTTCTCTGAACCGCCTCGAGAGCAAGTATATCTTTTCTTAAATATGGAAACCAAAACTGCATGCAGTATTCCAGGTGTGGCCTCACCAATACCCTGTATAACTGCAGCAAGACTTCCCTGTTTTTATACTCTATCCCCCTTGCAATAAAAGCCAAGATTCCATTGGCCTTCCTGATCACCTGCTGCATCTGCATACTAACTTTTTCTGTTTCATGCACCAGGACCCCCAGTTCCCTTTGTACTGTAGCACTTTGCAGTTTCTCTCCATTTAGATAATAACTTGCTCTTTGATTTTTTCTGCCAAAGTGCATAACCTCACACTTTCTGCAGTGTATGTAACCTGTACCACCTTAAGAGGATACCTTAAGGTGATGGACTACTTTCTGATGGCTCCTGTACATTGTAGTACCGGTGGTGACCACACCGGTATATAAACCCTGTGGAGCAAAGTGTATTTCAGTTCAGCCCTGACCCTCAGTTACTAAAGACCTGTTTAAGTATTCTGTAGTCTGTGTCCAGTTATTCAGCATAACTACATTTGAAAGCACAGACTCAACAGTGGCGACGAGTCTGATCGTACCTAGCGGCAGTTTTGCATCCAAGGAAGCTTCGTCCTCAGAACGGGCGTCGAAAAGGGGCATCCGCCCTCAACATCCTGCTGAGCACTGCATCGCACGGGAGGCCATCGGGAACCCGGGTTGGTTTGCTGGCCACGAAGTCCACCATCAGCAACAGGCAGTGATCATCCCTTCTACGACAGCGGCGGGTAAGCCCGATCGAGCGGCACGGAGGGGAAGTCGGCCGAGTTGTCAGTGGGAGAAGGGGAGGGAAAACGAAGAAAAGGGCGGAGAACACGACTGCAGCCGGTGTCAGGGGCCGGACTGCAATCGGGGCAGAGACGCGCAGCAGCCAGAAAAGCGTTGATGTCCACGAGGACCGCGGGAGCGGCGGGGAACAAGAGCAACAGCGTCAGGGGAAATAAAGGACCGCTGGGAGGCGAGAACGGCAACAGCGCGGTAATCACCATTTTTAGTCGGCGTGGGGAAGAAAACAAGCGCGGGAAAAGCCGCCAAGCGCGGGAAGCCGCCAGTTTGAAAAATAAAATAAAATAAAGGAAACTCAACAAGGATGCCAAAAACGGGTAACATCACTGCTTTTGATAGCGATGTGGAAGATTGGGCCACTTATGTGGAACGCGTTGAAGTTTACTGTACAGCGAATGAGGTACCGGTGGATAAGAAAGCACTAACCCTATTAAACTCGATGGGTGCGAAAACGTACGGGTTATTAAGGCACCTTGTAACACCAGATAAACCGGTAGGAAAGAGTTTCGCGGATATTGTTACTATCCTGCAAGAGCATTTAAACCCCACGCCGCTGCTGATAGCGGAACGATTTAAATTTTACAAAAGAATTCAGCTTAAAGAGGAAAGCAACGCTGAATTCTTAATCGAACTGCGCAAGTTATCAAAGTACTGTCAGTTCGGTACAGGACTAGCAGACGCTCTGAGAGATAAGTTTGTGTGTGGGCTACTAAGGGAAGGAACCCAGAAGCGACTGCTAGAGGAAAAGGATCTTACGCTGGACAAAGCTTTCAGCATTGCAGCATTGCACGAGGCAGCAGCACGAGGCACTGCAGAAATGCAGCAAAGGCCATTGGAATTCAGCACCAATGAAATGGCATTGGGCGCAGTAAAGTGCTATCGTTGCGGAAGGACAATGCATGACCAGAACCAGTGCTGGTTCAAAGATAAAGAATGCAGGCAATGTGGCAAACTTGGTCACATAGCGAGAGTATGCCGGTCAGGAAAGAAGACCAGCAGCAAAAAGTCGCCGCAGGAGAAGTACAAAAAAGTACACAAGGTGACAGAGAACAGTTCGGATGAACAGAAGACGGATTCAGACTCCAGCAGTAAGGAACTGGGTTGTCTAAAAATACATAATGTGGGTAACACAGCAGACCACCAAACTATCTGGGTCATGCTTCGGATAGCAGGAGTCCAAGTGAAGATGGAATTGGACACTGGATCGGCATTGACGGTCATGAATAAGCAAGATCACAAAAGGTTATTCTCACACATTCCCCTGAGGGATACGGAGATTGTATTGAAAACATACACGGGGCAAAGAGTATACCCCATCGGAAAGATAAAGGTGAAGGTGGTCTACAATGGTAAAGAAAGTCAGGAAATGGACTTGTATGTGTTACCTGAGGGAGGTCCGCCACTACTGGGACGGGAATGGATCCGGAGAATAAATGTGGACTGGCATTCCTTACAAGCACTAACTGTAGATTCCTGTAAAGAGGACGACGTCAAGCCTAAACGACTGTCCAAAATATTGGACGATGCTAAGGAGGTGTTCCAACAGGGACTGGGAACACTGAAAGGAATTACGGCAAACATCAAGGTTGAAGAACATGCAAACCCAAAATTTTTCAAAGCCAGACCGGTACCTTATGCGATACGACCTGCTGTGGAAGCAGAGCTGGAAGGGCTAGAACGTTCAGGAGTACTGTCAAAGGTGGACTGGAGCGAATGGGCCACACCCATTGTTCCCGTCATGAAGCGTTCGTTGAGCAACAAGCCGGGGGAACCTGGGAAGGTTCGCATCTGTGGCGATTTCAAGGTCACTGTTAATCCGGTTCTTCACACGGTGCAATATCCGCTTCCGCGGATTGAGGATATCTTCGCTTCGCTGTCTGGCGGGAAACACTTCACCAAGATAGACCTGGCGCAGGCGTACCTACAGATGGAAGTTGATGAAGCGTCACGCCAGTATCTCACGATCAACACACATAAGGGCTTATATCGGTATAATAGACTGGTTTTTGGAGTGGCATCGGCTCCAGCGATTTGGCAAAGGGCCATGGAGCAGGTATTGCAGGGAATTCCAGGCACTCAATGCTACCTGGACGACATTCTGATTACAGGAGATGATGATAAGGAACACCTCGCGAATTTGGAGCAGGTGCTCACCAGATTGAAAGAATATGGACTCAGAGTTAATCGCCAGAAATGTGAGTTCTTTCAGAAGCGAATCTCGTACTGCGGCCACGTCATTGACCAGGAGGGGCTTCATAAGCCACCTGACAAGATCGAAGCTGTTGTGAAAGCTCCCGCTCCGGAAAATGTATCCCAGTTGAGGTCGTTCCTTGGGTTGATTAACTATTACCACAAGTTTCTTCCAAATTTATCCACGGTGTTACACCCGCTGAACGCTCTTTTGCAAATGGGAGTGGAAGTGGAGCGAGGACTGTAAGCGGGCTTTTCAAAAAAACAAGGCACTGATCACCTCTGAGGAAGTGTTGGCTCACTTTAACCCAACGCTGCCTATTCGCTTAGCTTGTGATGCTTCTCCATATGGTATCGGGGCAGTGCTCTCACATAAGTTGCCAAATGGCTTGGAATACCTGCAAGGCCAAAAGTTTACGCTGCTGACAGATCACCAGCCGTTGGTTTCCATTTTTAACCCTAAGAAGGGTGTTCCGGTTATGACGGCACAGAGGCTTCAGAGATGGTCCCTTTTCCTAGGGGCACATCAATATGATATCGAATTCAAAGGTACAAAGCAACATGGTAATGCTGATGGGCTGTCGCGCCTGCCACTACCTACAGCGGAAGAGGCACCGGCAGTTGACCCTGTCGAGATATTTCACTCGACCATCATCGAATGCTTACCAGTCACCAATGCGAGTATTGAGAGAGAGACCCGAAACGACCCGACACTGTCTCGGGTCTACGATTTGACAGTGAAGGGATGGCCAGCACATGGCGAACCACTGTTACCTGCATTCTCAGCCAGACGAGAACAGCTGTCCGTCTGTCAAGGAACATTGATGTATGGAACAAGGGTGATTATTCCTCCTAAATTAAGGGAGAGGGTTCTGAAGGAACTGCATGAAGGTCATCTGGGGGGAGTCAAGATGAAAAGCCTTGCTAGGGCTTATGTGTGGTGGCCAGGTATCGACAAACAAATAGAGGATCTGACTAAAAGCTGCTCAGGGTGCCAAAAAGTTCAAAACGCACCTCCAATTGCACCGCTGCATCCGTGGGAATGGCCTTCAACCCCATGGCAACGTGTGCATATAGACTTTGCAGGTCCATTCATGGATTCCATGTTTTTGATAGCGGTAGACGCACATTCTAAATGGCCAGAAGTGATTAAGATGTCGACCACTACCACTGAAAAGACGATCGCAGTTCTAAGAACCATATTTGCAAGGAATGGGTTGCCGGAACAAATATGTTCAGACAACGGACCACAGTTCGTGTCAGAAGAATTCCAGAAATTCATGAAAAAGAATGGGGTGAAACACTATACATCTGCCCCATATCATCCGGCTACCAATGGGTTGGCCGAGAGATTTGTACAAACGTTCAAAAAGGCGATAAAGGCCATGAGCGAAGATCATATTCCACTACAACACAAGGTGGACAATTTCCTGATGGCACATCGAAACGCCACGCATGCAGTGACAAATCAAAGCCCTGCCATAATGTTCTATAACAGGAGGTTGCGGTCCCGGTTGGATTTGTTAAAACCCAATGTGCGTAGGGAAGTCGAAAACAAGCAATTCCAGCACGTAAATAACAAGGCCACTCGGAGTATCGAAATAGGGCAACCAGTGTTGGCCAGGGACTATAGGAATGATAAATGGCAATCCGGAACAATTCGTGCCCGACAAGGACCCTTGATGTACACGGTAGACGTTGGTGAGAACGTAATATGACGTCATGCTGACCAACTTGTGGAATCGAGAACAAGGGTCGACCCCATGTCTACGGCAGAGACACCAGTTGAAGAAGTTATTGAGCCTGTAGCATCTACCTCAGACTCGAACGTACATGATGATGTTCAATCCATAGGAGATCAAATGGATGAGTCACCCCAGCAACGAGAACCAGAGACCCCTGAAAGGCGTTATCCGGCCCGGATCAGGAGGCCTCCTCAGAGACTGAATCTTTGAACAGTTTTGTGTGAAAGTTGTATATATGTTATCCATGTTATGTTTAAATTGGGGTGTACACTGTTTAGCTAAAAGGGGAGGAATTGTAGTGTATGTAACCTGTACCACCTTAAGAGGATACCTTAAGGTGATGGACTACTTTCTGATGGCTCCTGTACATTGTAGTACCGGTGGTGATCACACTGGTATATAAACCCTGTGGAGCAAAGTGTATTTCAGTTCAGCCCTGACCCTCAGTTACTAAAGACCTGTTTAAGTATTCTGTAGTCTGTGTCCAGTTATTCAGCATAACTACATTTGAAAGCACAGACTCAACACTTCCCAACATTATATTGCATCTGCCAAATCTCTGCCCACTCACTTAGCCTGCCTATGTCCTTTTGCAGGTTTTTTATGTCCTCCTCACTCACTGCTTTCCCTCCCATCTTTGTATCGTCGGCAAACTTGGATATGTTGCACTCGGTCCCTTCCTCCAAATCGTTAATGTAGATTATAAAGAGTTGGGGTCCCAGCACTGACCCCTGCAGAACACCACTAGTTACTGATTGCCAGCCCGAGAATGAACCATTTATCCCAACTCTTTGTTTTCTGTTAGATAGCCAATCTTCCACCCATGCCAGTATATTACCCCCAATCCCGTGATTTTTTATCTTGATTAGTAATCTTTTGTGTGGATCCTTGTCAAATGCCTTTTGGAAGTCCAAATACACTACATCCACTGGTTCCCCTTTATCCACCCTGTATGTTACATCCTCAAAGAATTCGAGCAAATTTGTCAAACATGACTTCCCCTTTGTAAAACCATGCTGACTCTGTCCTATTAAATTATGTTTATCCAAATGCTCTGTTACTGTATCCTTAATAATGGACTCCAACATTTTGCCAACCACAGATGTTAGGCTAACTGGTCTATAGTTTCCAGCTTTTTGTCTACTTCCCTTCTTAAATAAGGGTGTTCCATTAGCAGTTTTCCAATCTGCCAGGACCTTTCCTGAGTCCAGGGAGTTCTGGAAAATGATCACCAATGCATCCACAATCCCTACCGCCACTTCTCTCAAGACCCTAGGATGTAGGCCATCAGGTCCGGGGGATTTATCCGCCTTAAGTCCCATTATTTTACTGAGTATCATCTCCTTAGTGATTTTAATCGTGTTTAGCTCCTCCCCCCTCATTGCCCCCTGTTTGTCCAGTGTTGGGATATTTTTAGTGTCCTCTACTATAAAGACTGATACAAAATATTTGTTCAGCGTCTTTGCCATCTCCATGTTCCCCACCACTAGTTTCCCAGTCCCATCCTCTAAGGGACCAACGTTCACTTTAGCCACCCTTTTTCTTTTTATATAGCTGTAGAAACTCTTGCTATCTGTTTTTATATTTTTTGCTAGTTTACTTTCATAATCTATCTTCCCTTTCTTAATTAATCTTTTAGTTATTGTTTGCTAGCTTTTAAATGCTTCCCAATCTTCTATCCTCCCACTAGATTTGGCTAATTTATATGCCCTTGTTTTCAGTCAAATACTATCCTTTATTACTTTACTAAGCCACGGATGGCTGTCTTTTCTTTTACTCCCCTTTTTCCTCAGTGGAATATATTTATCTTGAAAGATGTGAAATATCTCCTTGAATGTAGACCACTGCTCTTGTACCGTCTTACACTTTAATCTGTTTTCCCAGTCCACTTTAGTCAATTCTACTCTCATACCTTCATAGTCTCCGTTATTTAAGCTTAGTACGCTGGTTTGAGATCCAATTCTCTCACCCTCAAACTGAATTTGGAATTCAACCATATTATGGTCACTCATTCCAAGGGGATCCTTTACTAGGATATTTTTTATTAATCCTGTCTCATTACACAGGACCAGATCTAAGATTGCCTGCCCCCTGGTTGGTTCAGTTACATACTGCTCAAGGAACCCGTCCCTAATACACTCTATGAACTCTTCCTCAATGCTGCCATGCCCAATTTGATTAGTCCAGTCAATATGAAAGTTAAAATCCCCCATGATTATAGCTGTTCCCTTATTACAAGCCCCAACTATTTCCTGATTTATACTCCGACCAACAGTGTGGGTTTCCTCCGGGTGCTCCGGTTTCCTCCCACAGTCCAAAGATGTGTGGGTTAGGTTGATTGGCTATGATAAATTGACCCTTAGTGTTAGGGGGATTAAAATGTGTGGGGTTACAGAGATAGGGTGGGATATGTGTTGAAGGGGTTACGGGGATCAGGTGGGATATGTGTCGGTGCAGGCTCGATGGGCCGAAATGGCCTCTATCTGCACTGTGGGGTTTCTGTGATTCTGTGAACTGTTAGGAGGCCGATAGACTACGCCCACTAGTGACTTTTTCCCCTTATTATTCCTTATCTCCACCCAAACTGTTTCACTATCCTGATCCTTTGACCCAATATCATTTCTGACTATTGCAGTGATTCCATCCTTGATTAACATAGCAACCCCACCTCCCTTTCCTTCCAGTCTGTCCTTCCTAATTGTCAAATACCCTTGTATGTTTAGTTCCCATTCATGATTATCTTGCAGCCATGTTTCCGTAATGGCCACCAGATCATACCCATGTGTAGTTATTTGCACCGTCAACTCGTAAATTTTGTTACAAATGCTGCGTGCATTCAGATAAAGAACTTTCAAATATGTTTTCTGACAATTTATTCCTGCTTTTACCCCTTTTACTACTTTACCTTTATCATTATACATTCTGTCCTTTCCTGACACGCTCTGGTTTTTAATTCCCCCACTGCTACCTTGCTCTATTGCCTTCTCCGCTGTCATTTTTATTTTTCGCTCTCTTAAAACCTCCCCCCCACTAATTAGTTTAAAGCCCTCTCTACAGCCCTAGTTATTCGATTCACCAGGATTCTAGTCCCAGCACTGACCAAGTGAAGTCCGTCCCAACGGAACAGCTCTCTCCTGTCCCAGTACTGATGCCAGTGTCCCAGGAAGCAAAATCCATTTCTCCCACACCAGTCTTTGAGCCACGCATTTAACTCTCTAATTTTATTTACCCTAGCCAAATTTGCACGTGGCTCAGGTAGTAATCCAGAGATTATTACCCTTGTGGTTCTGCTTTTTAATTTGGCCCCTAGCTGCTCAAACTCCCTCAGCAGAACCTCCTTCCTTGTCCTATTTATGTTGTTGGTACCAACATGGACCACGACAACTGGATCCTTCCCCTCCCACTCCAAGTTTCTCTCCAGCCCAGAGGAGATGTCCTTAACCCTGGCACCGGGCAAGCAACACAGCCTTCGGGACTCTCGCTCTCGGCTGCAAAGAACTCTATCTATCCCCCTAACGATACTATCCCCTACCACTACAACATTTCTTTTAACTCCCCCCACTTGAATGGCCCCCCGCTCCACGGTGCTGTGGCCAGGTTGCTCATCATCCCCGCAGTCCCTGTTCCCATCCTCACAGGGAGTAAGAGCCTCAAACCTGTTGGACAAGAGCAAGGGCTGCGGCTGCTCCCCGTACCTGCCTCACTTCTAGTCACACCATCCTGACCCTGGCCACGGACTACACCTGAATTAATTAATCTAATTGGTGTGACTACCTCCTGATACACGGGCCTAGAAATTCATTGTAGCCACTTTTGGGGCGGTAAAGTCGGGCGGCCGCTAAAGTTTGCGCCCGCCGCCAAATCGAGGCCACTTGTCCGATATTCATTAGCTTCGCCCTAAGAGTTTGCTCGAGCGCTAAAACTGGCGCTGCACGCCTCTCTTTAGGCGCTCAGCCGGAGGTGCTGAGCGAGAGCGCCGAGGCCGGGCGCAGCGCAGGTGCGGCCATCTCGTGATTGACAGCAGACACCCTGGCGCCGGCCAGCTCTTAAGGGGGAAGGGTCGACTTGGTCTGCTGCCACGCCCTGGATAGTGGAGCCCTCCAGCTAGGCCTGAACACTGCTGCTGGACCCAAATAGCGCCTGAAGCCATGCAGAAGGCCCGTGAACGAGCGCAGCGCTTCTCAGAGCGTGATCTGAGTGTGCTGGTTGGTGGTGTGGAGAAGAGGCACCATCTTTTGTACCCGGACAATGGCAGGAAGGCGCCAGTCCGCGTCTACCGAAGAGCCTGGAGGCATGTCGCCAGCAAGGTGTCAGCCAACAGCGAGGTCCCCAGGACCGGTGTCCAATTCCGCAAAAAGTTTAATGACCTCACGCGGATTGTCAGGGTGAGTACCCTTTCCAGTGTCCTCCTCATCCTTGCATGTGCACCTCACATTATGGGCAAAGGGACCTGAAAGCCCTAATGGCCAGCCCTCATCCAGCAGCTATGGGACAGGCATGAACATCAATTGCACATTCTGCACTTAACACACTGGCCAAGCTATTCCACCATGGGAGGCAGTGCACACAAGATCAGGGCGACACACTGGCCAGGCTATTCCACCATGGGAGACATGTGCACACAAGATCAGGGCGACACACTGGCCAGGCTATCCCACCATGGGAGGCAGTGTACACAAGATCAGGGCTACACACTGTACTTAGAGGCCGTCCTTTCTCTTGCAGGCCAAGCTGGCCAATAATAGGAAGAGCCGGACTGCGACCGGGGGAGGCCGACCCCAGATCCAGCCGCTCACCGAGCTGCAACATCGCGTGGAGCGCATCATGGGTGGCCGGGTGATTGGCCCCGTTGCATGTGGAGATGCTGACCCTGTTCTGGGCACCAATGGTAAGGACATCAACGTTTGGACCTCTCTCGTCCCACTTGCGCATCAGATCTACATCCTTTGCCACTGTCCGACCAATGCGCTGAATGCCACCACTCATGCATCCCTCGCTGACGCCCTCCCCTCACTCTCAAGCTACTCTTGTGCCTTCCTGCTTTCAGACAGTGAGGAGGAGGTCCCTGAACTTGCCAGTGACAGCCCCTCAGAAGAGGAGGAGGAGGAGGAGCAAGAGGAAGGCGGCCCATCAGGGGAACCCTCATCCGCGGCAACCCATGCGAATGTAGGGGACACGTCTTCCCTGGAGGGGAGCGTGGCGGAAGTGTCGGAGGGGAGGGGAGCTCATGGGACCTGCGGCCTGCAGAAACGCGGGAGGGGGGTGGAAGCTCAGCGGCCTTCTCCCCAGAGGGGAGAAGGGTCGGAGGGGAGTCCAATTGCTGGGCCCAGCGGCGTCCAGCAACGCAGGAAGGGTCGGCCAGCTCGGCGGCCTTCTCCCCAGAGGGAGAGTCCGGCCTCCAGTCCGGAGATGGTCTTTGCCGAGGAGATGGAATGCCTCGAGGACTTGTCCGCGGACTCGGAGCGCCGGCACACGGAGCTCATGGGGGTAGTGGCACAGTTGCCTGAGGCCATCGAGTCCCTCTCTCAGAGTGTCACCGACGTTGGGGCCTCACAGGCCATCAGTTTGACGGAATTCGAGGCAGAGCAGGCAGCGAGTCGGGCGACATTCGGGGCAGCTCAGGCAGCGAGTGGGCAGCTGATCAGTGGTGCCGTGCAGTCACTGGGTGCTCTGATGAGGTCACTGAACAGGTCAACACGGGCACTCACTGCTGCCACACTCGCTGTGTCAGCCAGGCATCGCCAGGGCACCCGGCGCGCTGCAGCAGCACAGCGGTCTGTCCCTCGGCAGATTGGTGCGCATGCTGCAGTGCTGGCCTGGGCGAGTGCCAGTGTCTCAGGCGACCAGCGAGCGCCTGCCATCCGCCAGCTTGCCCCCATTCCTCCAGCCGCCACTGCCACTCCCCCAGTGGAGCTGCCAGGAGCTGCTGCAGCGACTGATGCTGGCCAGCCACAGCTGCAGCATTCAACAGCCGCCCGCTCGACGGCCAGACCTCGACTAGGCCGACCCCCAAGGGCATCTGCCGTCACGACATGTGCCCCTCTGGAGCCTGCCCCCAGCCTTGCAGCAGCCAATGGCCTTACTTTGAGGAGGAGCAGCAGGGCGAGCAGGGGCCACACAAAGATGGCCAAGGCATCGCCCTAGCGGGCCAAAAAGTCGAATGTGTGGCCAGTTGTGTTTGTTTTTTGAGGCCGAGAATTGGATGTTTGTTTTTTGAGGCCGAGAATTGGATGTTTGTTTTTTGAAGGCCGAGGATGTGATGTTTGTTTTTTACGAAGGCCAAGGATGACGGCCATTTTAGTTGCACTGTTTTGTTAATCCTCTCCAGGTTGTGGGAGCGAGTAATGTGTTTGAGTGTTTTTTGGGGGTTTCGTCTGTTTTTGGTTTTCATGTGGGAAGGGTCCTGAGTTTGTACAATAAAGCATTTTATTTATTAACATTGTCCATGTTTGATCTTTGAAGTGTTTGTTGCCTTAACCGGCTGAGGGCTTGCGGAGCGGCTGCAATCATATTCTTTTATTGGCACAAGCCATTCCCTGACAGGGGGCTTAGAAGTGACGTTCAATAAGCCACCGACGGGCGGCCCTTGGACCTTCTGCCTCCCTCCTGGGCTGGTACTCCTCGTCCTCCTCCTCCTCATGCTCCTCCTGCTCCTCCTCCTGAGGTGGGGGTCCAACGTGAGGTGGCAGTGCCTGAGTCCTGCGGATAGCCAGGTTGTGCAGCATGCAGCAAACGACGACAAATTGGGAGACTCGCTCCTGCGAATACTGGAGGGCTCCCCCGGAGCGATCGAGACAGCAGAACCGTTGCTTGAGGACGCCGATTGTTTGTTCTATGATGTTCGTAGTCGCTTGATGGCTCTCGTTGTATGCCTCTTCAGCAGGGGTCGTGGGCGCGCGGAGCGGGGTCATGAGCCAGGTACACAAAGGATAGCCTTTGTCTCCGATAAGCCATCCTCTTGGGTGAGGCTGTGCCTGCAACATGTCAGCCACAGTTGTCTGTCGCAGGATAAAGGCATCGTGGCTGCTGCCTGGAAAGCGGGCATTGACAGCTAGGATGCGCTGCCTGTGGTCACACACCAGCTGTACGTTGAGGGAATGGTAGCCCTTCCGGTTGCGGTAATCCTCGGCATGCTCCAGAGGTGCCCGCAAAGCCACATGCGCGCAGTTAATGGCGCCCTGCACCATGGGGAAGCCCGCTATTCTTGCAAATCCCACTGCATGCTGCTGCTGCTTGTCCAGGGTCATGGGGAAGGAGATGAATTGATGTCTCCTTCTGAAAAGGGCTTTGGTCACCTGGCGGATGCAGCAATGCACGGCGAACTGGGAGATGTTAGCGATGTCCCCAGCAGCGGATTGGAAGGAGCCGGTGGCATAGAAGTTGAGAGCTACCGTCACCTTCACTGCCACCGACAGAGACGTCCTGCGCATCAGCTGTGGCTGCAGATCTCTGTGAAGCAGCTGGCAGATGTCTGCAACCACCTCCCTTCTGAATCGCAGCCTCCTAACACACATCGCGGCAGACATGGTCAGATAGGAGGACTGCTGGCGGTATACCCTGGGTGGGTAAGGCCTCAGTTGGCGACGCCTGTTGCCCCCTCTGCGTCTAGCCAGGGCTGCCACTCCCTCACGGCGTCTGTAAGCCCTTCTGGCATAAGGCTGAAAGTCAGCGTTGGCACCCAATGCAGCCCCCATTATATGCTGGCAAACACTGAGCTCTCAATGAAGGCAAAGATAATTGCTAAGCTCTGGCCTGAGCCAAAAATACCTGTCCTAGTGTTGGTCCAAACCAGTAAGCTCTCCTACTTGGTCTCTCTCCAAAAAACCATTGCACAAGAGTGAATGCTGCAAAATGGCTGGCCTTTATAGTGCAGGGTAAGTGCCCTTTAATTAGCGCTCCCCGCGGCCCGCCTCGGCTGTGTACCGTTCCACTTCACAGTCGTTAGGGCCGCCCGGCGCACAATGGCCCGGCGCGAGTGAAGTTCCGGTTCGGGGCGCACAAAGGGCGTTGCACTAGTATATGACGTCATGATCTGCGCGCGCAGCAGGGCGCGCGCTAAGACTTTGCGCCGGCGCTAAATGTGTACTGAAGTTGGGGCGAGGCGCAGATCGCGCTGCGCCCGGGCGCTAAGCGCCTAGCGCTCGAGATCTACTCCTCCTAAGGCGCTAACGGCTGGCGCGCCCAACTGAATTTCTAGGCCACAGAGTCCAGGTAACTCTCCCCCTCCCTGATGTGTCTCAGTGTTTGAAGCTCGGACTCCAGCTCTTCAACACGGAGCCGGAATTCCTCGAGCAGCCAACACTTACTGCAAATGTGATCATCGTGAGCATCAATGGTGTCCACCAGCTCCCACAAATTGCAGCAGCAACACATCACCTGATCTCCCATTCTATGTAATTAATTAAATTTATTAATATTATTTTAAAATACCCTCTGCCCCGATTCTGGATGATGAATATCGCACCTTAGAAACTATAAACCACAGAGTTTAAGCTTAAAAAGAGAGAAATACTTACCAACCAATCACTTACCCGCTTTCTGGTGACGTCACACTTGGATTACTTTTTACCTCTCTCCTTCCCTCTGACTTCGGAGACTGGAGATTGGTACGCCTTACCTGGGTCTCTGAATCCTTTTTTAGCTTCCTGCTCGCGCCTCCTGCCGTCACCCGCGGTCTGAGTCCTTACCTGGGTCTCTGAATCCTTTTTAAGTTCAATTATAAAAGTACTGCAGAATAATTGTACATCAGAATAAATATTAATAGTGTGTTATTAAATGCCCAGTTTGGGTTCTGCCAAGACCACTCAGCTCCCGACCTCATTACAGCCTTGGTCCAAACATGGACAAAGGAGCTGAATTCCAGACGTGAGGTGAGAGTGACTGCCCTTGACATCAAGGCAGCATTTGACCGAGTGTGGCATCAAGGAGCCCTAGTAAAACTGAACTCAATGGGAATCGGGGGGAAAATTCTCCACTGGCTGGAGTCGTACCTAGCACAAAGGAAGATGGTTGTAGTTGTTGGTGGTCAATCATCACAGCCCCAGGACATCGCTGCAGATGTTCCTCAGGGCAGTGTCCTATGCCCAACCATATTCAGCTGCTTCATCAATGATATTCCCTCCAACATAAGGTCAGAAATGGGGATGTTCGCTGATGACTGCACAGTGTTCAGTGCCATTCACAACTCCTCAGATAATGAAGCAGTCCATGCCTGCATGCAACAAGACCTGAATGACGTTCAGGCTTGGGCTGATAAGTGGCAGGTAACATTCACGCCACAATGTGCCAGGCAATGACTATCTCCAACAAGCGGGAATCTAACCACCGCCCCTTGACATTCAACGGCATTACCATCGCCGAATCCCCCACCATCAACACCCTGGGAGTCACCATTGACCAGAAACTTAACTGAACCAGCCACATAAATAGTGTGGCAACAAGAGCAGGTCTGAAGCTAGGTATTCTGCGGCGAGTGTCTCACCTCCTGACTCCCCAAAGCCTTTCCACCATTTACAAGGCATAAGTTAGGAATGTGATGGAATACTGTCCACTTGCCTGGATGAGTACAGTTCCAACAACACTCAAGAAGCTCAACACCATACAGGACAAAGCAGCCCACGCGGACTGCAGTGGTTCAAGAAGGCGGCTTACCACCACCTTCTCAAGGGCAATTAGGGATGGGCAATAAATGTTGGCCTTGCCAGCAATGCCCACATCCCATGAACGAATAAAAAAAAAATTCATGGATCATTTTGTAATGGCTCCGTGCAGAGAACGGCTGATCTTCCGCTGTCTACAACCAGTGAGCAGCAGTGAAGCACCAATTTGGCACCCACAGCTCACTGTTAAAATTCAAATGAGGCCTGAACCTGAAAATGGGTTGGGCCTCCTGGCTGTGCCCTTGGGCAAGCGTCTCAGGTCCACTGCTAATTTTGCACCTATTTTTGGGTGGGAGTTGAAAATCTCTCCCCCCGCCCCCCAACCCTCCCACCCCCAGCCATATGATCATTGCCGCTCTCTGAGATTCTGCAAGACCTGAAGTTTTGCATTATGTTTGCACTTTGATTAGATTAAGGTGTGTTTTATGATCAAGCTGATAGACGCCATTAAATGGATTTCTGTTCATTTTTCTCTTGGTGGGTGTATGTAGCCCTACAGCATCTCTAAACTAATTTTCTCCTCATCCTACTCAGGATTCATCGCTGGGCCATGCACCAATTGCGACCAAAGAAGTAAATTGGCAACCTCCTCATGGGTCTCTACCAATTCAGGCCTTTGACCAGCTGCCAAGAGCGGGTGTTTACCTTTGTAACCTTTTCAGGAGAACTTTATCCAGCACATTTCAACCTGAATTTGAATGTCCAGTTTTTTTAAAAATTCCATATCTTTCTAGTTTGGTTCCTAACTTCAAGTATTGAAACACTCCTGCTCTGTATAGCTGTGATGACAGCTATCTACTCTGGGTTCTGCTCTGTCATACAACAATAACGACATTTACAATTACAGCTTAATAAAACAATTCACTTCTTAAATTGCACCACTTTATTGTTTTGCCTCAACAGACCATGGTTTCAGTTTCACAACATACAGCGTAAAACAAAAAGAACAGCAAATCTCCATTTTTGTCAGACACTGTCAATATACAGTACTAGCTGCGGGGAGCCCGGCGTTACCAGGGCTGTTTTGGGCCGGGCGGTTTAAATCGAGTGCGAGGCTTTGGGGCCTCTCTGTGTCCCTCTGTGAATCTGCTGCCGGGCAACATTTTAAATCGAGTCCCAGGCTTTTGGGCCCTGTCTGTGTCCCTCTCTCAATCTGCTGCCGGGCAACATTTCTACCTTTTAATAGCTTGAAAGATGAAAGTGAAAGTACTTATAAAACGTTTTTGGTAAATGTTATGTTATTTTTAAAAGAGATACTAACTTTTTCAAAGCTGGATGATCAAAGTAGTTTGAGCTGGGTGAAAACGATTAGTCCCGCCCACACACACACACCGATTGGCCAACCATCAGGGGACCGTACTGTAGGATTGGTCAATCGTGATGGCACAGGATTGGTGGAACCTTGACGTCAGTCAATCAATGCTAAGTAGCAGATAATGAGTTTAATTTTGAAGATTTTTTGCATAAGGCGCGAACAATTTTCGTCCGACCAAAAAGTAAATACGCTTACGACCGTCCCCGGAACCGTAAGCTTTCTTCGGAGGTAACGCACGCGTACGTACGCTCTATAACTTTCGAGCGCATAGCCGGACAGACGCACACCCGAGGACAGAAGGACAGACAGACAGATAGACAGATTGATTCTTTTATATATATAAGATATGACTTTTATTCACAGCAGATGTTGAAGATGAAACCTGGAAACACATACAACATAGCAAGATTTAAATTGTAAAACAGTCCCTTCCTGTTTACTGACCAGTAATTATTTTGTCACTTAGCGCAGAACTTATACAAATAAAGTTATCAAGACACATATGCCAAGTCTTGCGCATTCAGTACGGGTCTCACACATTCCAATAATGTCTCATGCTCTTGCACTTGTATACCAAACTCAAATGCCATTTATATATCACTAGCTGAAGTGCCCGGCGGTGCCGAGGCTCTTTTGAGGGGCATGTTGTTGTTGGAAGAGAGAGAGAGAGCGACTGGGGGGAAGAGAGAGAGCGAC